>NW_003852462.1:7500843-7672586 GCF_000181295.1 Otolemur garnettii
CGCACACGCACCAACTCTCGCCGGCCGCCGGCGGCCGCGCGCTCTCACGCTTCCCTCAGTCGCTCGGGCCGCGCGAGCGACGGCCGCTGCGCGCGGCCGCCCAAACTTCTCTGCGCGGGCGAGCGCAGGTGCCAGGCGCCGCGCGCTCTGGGGCTACCCTTCGCTCTCCCTGCGGAGTGGGGCACCCGGGGTATCAGAGTGACTTTGTTTCCCAAATTTTGTCTGTAGTAGCTTTTTGAGTTCGAGGAAGAGGTGTCCCTGAGTGGTCAGGGAAAGACGCTCGGCAGCTCCGCGCACTTCTGCAGCACTCCCGCCCCCCCACCGCCGCGCGCGCCCTCCGAGGAGTCTGCGCTGGGACAGGCACTGGAGTTTCTGCTGCTTTCCTGCCGTTTTGCACTTAAAATGCTCCCAGGCGCCCTCCCCACCTACTGTGTGCCTCCCAGGTCTCAAGCCTTTCTTTCTCCTTACTCCTTTTCCCTCCAAGTTGAGCCACCAGCCCTGCTGCCAGATGCCACTACTGGGCGCCAGCGCCCCTTCCTCCTCACAGCCCCTACCACTGACCCGGGCCATCAGGTCTCTGCCCCTGGGAGGGCCCCAGCAGACCGAGGACAGGCACCCTCAAACAACCTGCCGGCTTCTATCTGCTCCCCCTGTGCACTGGGGTCAGGCCCTGCACTCCCATCACCAGCTCTCATTTCCTGCCAGCTCCATGCCAGACAAGGCCCTGGGTGGACCAGGCCATGGGTGTTCTCCTTGCACCTCCTCCCAGAGAAAGCAGTTTGGTGTGTCTCTCTCAACCATGGCCCCATTCATCCCCTGTCCCTGCTGCAGCCATGTATGTTAAGAATCCTTACATGTTGGTGACACAAGTTACCCACCAGCCCTGGAGGGGCTCAAGAACACTCACTCCTAAGGAAGGAGTGGCTGGTGCTGTCACTGGCTCTGGCTCCCTGTCTCTTTTTTGCCCATCCCGCTACCTTCCCCAGCCTGGCCCAATTCAGGGGGGGCAACATGGCCTTCATATGGAGGGAGCAGAACAGGGCCCAGGCTCTCCCAGGTTTCTGGACAGCATTCAGCAAAATGGCGCTGGCCTATTTTTGCAATATTTCTATCTTGCAAAGGGAGGGGCCCTGGGAGGCCTTGGGGCAAAAGACATCAAGGAGTTAACAATCTATTCTTTCTTCTGCCTTTCCGCTCATCTTTCTTCTTTTTTTCACTCTGTAGTTCTACATGGCCTCATAGGATTTTAGCATCCCTCCTCTGTTTGACCACCCTTCTTGGCAACCCCCATTCCTGCTTGTCTGTTCCTGTTCCTACATGGAAACAACATCTGGAGAGGCCCAGAATCTCCCCGGGCCCTACAATAAATAAAGGACAAGCTACCCAAAGTCTGGGCCTGGAAGTATAACTGTCCAGCAGACAGGCCTGTGTACTCTAATCCCCACACGGCATCTCAGAGGGCATCTGTGTCCAGACTGTTCTGGGGCACACACACCTCTTGAGTACTGCCACCCAGGACTCCCCAAAGCATGGATTCTGCCCCCTTGCAGCTTTGGCTTGTAACAACAGGCCCATACCCCAGTCCTGAGCTATTGCTTTCCTGTCTGGGCAACCAGGTGTAGAAAGAAGCCTGAAGATGTAGGTGCATTTGAAGATGTCTGCACAGGTGGGGAGCTCCCTGCATATGTGACCCATATAACCTCTGACTGGCTCTGGGTGTCCTTCTGGGTGCCTGCTGATGGTAGTCAGGGACTATCTCAGGAGGGCATGAAGGCAGAAAGGAAAGCATCTTCCCTTACTTACCTAGACAGGGCCATCTAGACTGGCCACCCTATAAATATGGGGCCTCTGATGGATAATGGCTAGAGAGAAATGGCGAATGAGGCAAGACTGGAGAGAACTAGGAGGAAGGCAGCCAGGATAGAGGAGGCAGTTAATCTGCTAGGCCGTCAATGGTGGAGTGCACCATTGGCCACTGCAGGCTGAGGAGGTCCTGCCCAAGAGCAAAGGGTCTTTGGTGGAAAACACATCAGAAAAGCACAGAAACAGGCCAACTTGTCATGTTAGGATTTAAGGTGGTCTAAGAAGAAGGCTGAAGCCCCAAGATTGTGGGGTGTGAGTCCAAGACTGTGTAATGGAGGGGTCCCCAGATTTCTCTTTCTCTCTCCGAACATGTATGCTCATAGTAAGGGGAGAGGCCAAGAACTTAGGCATCTCTCAAGGCTTCAGCAATTTTTGCCCTGAGGACACTGATGTGGTGACACCTGAGAACCAGAGGCAGGCCACAGTGAGGACAGTCACGCCTAGGACTCAAAGGTTCAATGCCACAATTTCTCCTCATCTCTAGGCCCTGGGCCCAGAGCCTCCAACTCCTCCTAAGATACCTCACCCTTCAAGAGAAAAAGAAGAGTAGAAACCTACACAGCAACCCCACTACCCAGGCACCCCACGTCAGTACCAAGGAAGGCTATCTGTTCCCCCAGTCAAGCTGCCATTGCTGGCTCCCATTCCCCTGCACCCTCAGATTGCCCACTCATTCTCTCTCCCTCCCGAGCCCGGGGCCTTCTCACTCACCAGCCTGTTTACACACCAGGTATCTCATGCTTTATCTGCTCTCGTTTTGAATTTGTAACTTTCACATAAACTTGAACAAAGCTCCTTTTGTTCCTGCACCCCACCCCAGGATCCCAATAAACTGGTTCCATCTGAGGCGACTGGGCCAGGGCACAGAAGCTTGGCCAAAGGACTTCGTGTGCATGCGAACAAGCATGTTTGCACCTGTGAGGGAATCCGTGTTTGTGCGTGAGCGCGCTCCCAAGGCCAGCACAGAAGGGGTGCAGGGGGAGAACAAAGTGGACAGGAAGCCCAGGGGACGTGGGAGGGCCCAGCAAGGCACCGTGGCATGGCCACGGCCACAGGAGGTTGTGGGCCATGGATGGTGGGTGTCGGGGCAGAGGGGAAACAAGGATGAAAAGGAAACAAAGGGGAGAAATGGGCAGCAGAGTGGGTGGTGAGGCGAGGGCCACGGTAAGTGTAAGGCAGACACGGGGATTGCATTATGGCAGTATAGGGGCTGGCACAGCCGCACGCTCGGCCCCATAATCCTGTTAGCCAGCAATCTCCATTCCGAAAGAGCTTCATTTCTTTGTGAATATTTGTAAACTAGATATCTAATGGAAAATTATAGGAAAATTATAGTGAAATTCATGACGGAGAAATCCGATTATCCCTAATTCAATTATGCCATCTTAGCCCACACAGCACATTTCCCATTTTTTTCCCATAAATACCGATGCCAGGGGTCCCGGTAATCAAATAAAATTGAAAATCATCTTCCCATTAAATTCAATTAGCCGCAATTTCTAAAGCCTATCAGAGATTTTAATTACTAAATTATAAAATTCTCCAATGCTAAATTGAAACCAAAAAAAATTGCACATCCTTATATTTCAGAGAAAAAAAAAAGGGCTAGCAAAATCCTTGAAAAATGTCCTCCTCTCTGTGCCCAGTTCCAAGGCAGGTTCCTTACCTGGAGGGACCTCACAATCATTGTCTACTGGCCCAGCTGAGGATAAAGCCAGGGGACACAGGAGGACCCTGGCAGGGGAGAGACTGAGGCAAGCTAGTTTAACAGGAAGGTGAACCACACCCCCAACTTCAACAGGCTCCGCCGAGTGGACCGTCTTCACTTTGGCAACCTGGATCCTAAGAAGCCTTCGTGCAGCCCCCACCAGGATTTCTCTAATTCTTAGCACCACCTTTTTGGCCTATGGGCTGGACTCAGGCTCAGGTCATAGCTTGGCCTCTGGGCTCTGTGTGGTTCCAGGACAGCAGACCAGAGGAAGCCAGCTTCCTTCCCAAGCACTGACTCTCTAAACACCCTGCTGGGCCCTTATGGCCTGGGAAGGTGGGAGGTGGCAGCACAATGAAGCCTCATGTCTCGAGAGTGGACAGACATCACAGCATGGTTTGATGACCCACCACCTTCTCAAGGGCAGTCCTAAGGGGCCTCAAGTCCTGGCAGTGTACCAACCTCTTGGGAGAAGAGCTGGGAATCAACATGACCCAAACCTGGCCTCTCCCTGTATTTCCAACTCACTCTGTTTCCCTTACCTGCTCCTGGGAAGTCAACAGCCCTGAGCTGGCCAGAAGGAACACCCTTGCCCCATGGGAGAGGTTCACACTTTCCCCCCATTTCCTTTTAGGGAAGTGTTGGCCACAACCCCAAACAGTAGGCCTTTCTCTCCCAACCCACCGCATACCACTTACCCTGCTCTAAAGGGTGCTCTTGGAGTCAGTAGAGCCTGGGGAGGTGGCATCGGTGGTGGCATTAAGTGACCCAAGCCAAGGCAGGTGGTTGGGTGGGCGGCCGATGGCCCCGGCAGATTCAGGGCAGTCAGCAGCAGACTTGCCGGCAGCCCAGCACCCAGGGAGCAGGGAGCAGGTTTAATTTGCCAGGCAGTCAGGAGTGCCAGCAGGGGAGGCACCCGCAAACAAAACAAAAACAAAAAAGTTAATTATCTTTGGCTTTTTCTTAATAAATATCCAAACTGGCCCGGCCGGATCCTCCGCTTTGGAGAGAGAAGAAGGAGGAAAAAACCCCAAACCAAATCCAACAGACTCATTCTCTCTCCTGTCTACCTTCCCCTTTGTCTCTTGCCTTTCTCGTATTTATCTCTTATCAGAAGCAATGACAGTTTCACAGTAATTCCCCAATTTTGCAAGTGCAAGAGCATGGCCACAAAAACTTTATTTTCTTAAAGTTTTGGGGTGGGACCATGGGGCGTCAGAGAAGAGAGGGGTAGGTGGGAAGAAAAAGGTGACAAGAAACAGACCAGAAGCAAAGGACAGAGTGAGAGAAAGGCAGAGGGAAGCCAGAGAATGAGAACTGGGCTAGTGCTGCCCCTCTGCCCCTCCCCTCCAGCACAGCCCAGCCTGTGGCCCCAACCCGGGTAGGGATGTGTTCTGGAATGTTGGATTGGCATTTTATTTCAGTTACGATTATCAGTTACAGGAGATATGAAGATTTCTCGTTTTAAAAGTCCAAAACCACTTAGGGCATATTGGCCATTTCAGCTGCCCTGTTGTTGGAGGTTCCTGTGCCAAGCCTCCCTTCTAAGAGTGAGGCCGGGAAAGAGAAGCCACCAGAGGGTCTGGGGGAGGGGAGGCTGGCTGTTTTTACAAGGGGGTTGTTAGGGTTTCCTGTATGGAGTTGTAAGTGTACCTGGGAAGAAGAGAGATGCGTGTGCAGCCAGGGCCTGTGTGTTTGGATGGTGCACGTACACCTAGACGGGACTGCCAGGAACTGGCATGTGGTAGGGCCACAGCTGGCAATAGGTAGGGCAGTGTGTGAGTCCTGGGGTGGGGGTGAGGCAGCCAGGACATCACACAGTCTCTTATGGAGCACTGGCTCTGGAGTCTACTGCCTGGGTCCATACCCCAGCTCCATCTGCCACTGGCTGTGCAACTTTAACCAAGCCACTGAACCTCTCTGAGGCTCCATTTTCTCAGCATCTTAAAGGAATAATGAATGGTAGCCTAGGTCTGCAGGCAGAGGGAATAGAGAGGGACTGCAAATGAGTAAAGGGGGAGTTGGAATGTTCTAAAATTAGATGGTGGCCAATATCCTGAAAACCACTGAGTTGTACATTTTAAAAGGGTAAATTTTACGGTATGTGAATTATATCTCAATACAACAGTTATAAAAAAGTGGAGAAAGGGGGGATAATCATAGCACTTACTGCATAGATTTGTTGTGAGGACACAGCACACAATCCAGCACAGAGTAAATAAATGTTCAGTAAGGGTTAGCTACTGATATGGATCTGGGCGGGTGGGCCGGCATCCCGAGGCCTGGGCTGGTGTCCATAAATGTATACCGCTGGTGCTTACAAACATCTACCCAGGTGCCTGGTGCCAGGGCCAGCAGGCTGTCAAGCAGCTCAGCTACCGCAGGTGCTTGGTCAGGGCTCCTGGGCAGCTGCTCCTTGGCAGGGACGGGCTTGCACAGCCCTCCTCCCGCCTGGGTCCCTGGAGAGGAGGCTGCCCAGCGTGGCAGGCGGACTCCCGTGCCTTACGCTCCCTGTCTCACGGACACTCATATTCTCCATGTGCAGCAGACCGTGAATTCACCTTCATACTCGTTACAGGGTTATTTGGCTTCTCCTGATGCTGACAATCACAAACCTTAATTCGCTGTTTCACTTCTCCCTGCTATGCCCTCTGCCCACCCCCGAAATCCTTGGGAGAGGTTGGGAAGGACCTAGGTCCAGCCCCCTCTTGCCTAAAGCCTGCCCTTTGGAGTGATGAAGTGATGGAAGTAGGTGGGGTAGGCAGAAAAGATGACGGGCAAAGGGTGGGGAGAGAACAGTGTGGGGGAGAGGAAGTACCACCAGGGCTAATGGGAGCTTCCGCCTGCCCCTCAGCCTGACACTAATGTATTCAACCTGACATCCGTCCTGTTGGGAATGAAGACTCAGCCCATCAGGCTGCTGGTCTGAAGGCTGGCAGCCCGGCCAGGACCAACAGGGGTCAGGACTTGGGTCCAGGGCTGCACCCCTAGGTGCTAGCAAGGCTGGCCGCTTTGCATCCCTCTGGACCAGCAGGTGCCCATCCAGGACCTGATCTGAGGCAGCCTGTTCCCCACAGCCTGAGAGGCAGGGCTCAGTTCCTTCGCCTACCCCGCCAGTCTCCTGTCAGGCCAAGCTGTCCCACCTGCAGAGGATTCTCTTGGGCTTTGCACCTGCTGCCCGTGCCATGTCTCTCTTTCTTTGATGAGGGGTGGGTCTGCTCTAAGCTACTGCTAAACCTCAGATGGAAAATGAGACTACTCTGAGACGTCCCCTACCAAGTACCCAAGTCACACAATTGTGAGACTAGTGTGAGGGACAGGGTCCAGACCAGGTGTCTGGGGGCCGGCTTCCTCACTGCAGCTTGCCTGTGGCCAGTCCCAACCGGGTCTTCATCTCTTTCTTCCCTTGGATTCAGCAGATCCCTTTCTTTCTGTCTCTCCTGTGCTCCCACAGCCTTCCCAGGAGTGGGTACTGCTTCCAGAGGGTCTACAGAGGCCTCCCATTGGCTCAGAGGCCAGTGAAGGCCAGAGATCTCAGACTACTCCTCTCAGCCACTGTCCACCTCCTGAAGTGGTCACTGCCATCTTACCCAAAGCCTACCAGGCAAGTGAAGGAGGGACAGTTTGCTCTGAGAATCATCTGGGTGGAATATGGGACTCTCTTATTCACAAAATCTAACCTAGCCCCATCAGCTACCCATTAGGCAGAGAGTCCCAGGAGCAGAAAGCCAAGCCCTAAGGACTCACAAAGATCAGGGTCCTGAGAGCTCGGAGAAGGAGATGCCAGGCAGGGGGCAGAGTCAGTCGGAGAAGAGGCAGGGAAATCTATCAGTGGGTCCAAGCTTGTGCCCCATCCCTGCCAGTGAGGGAAGTGGCCTTGGTGGCCTGGGCAAGAGAGATGTCAACAGGGCCGATGGGAGAAGGGGCTTGTTGACTGCAAACTGTCCATTATGGCTTAGATTATAAGCATATTGCACAGGGCTCTCTGCACGATGCCGGGGAAATCCAATACGCTGAAAGGTTAATGCAATCAATTAGGGTGACAAGGAAGTAAAGTAAAGCCTTCCGAGTAGATGAAAAGGAGAGAGAGAGGGAGAGGGAGAGAGAGAGTGAGCCACGGAGCTGGGGGCAGGGTATGGGTGGTGGGAGGGTGAGGAAGAAGAGGAACTGGTGGGAGGCAGAGAGAAGGCTTGGAGGGGTGAGAAAGATACAGAAGGCCGAGGAGCCAGTGAAAAGAGGACAGCAAGAGAGACAGTGCAGACAGAGCAGGAGAAGGTAGAAGGGACCTGTGCACGGCAGCTCCCACACAGGCCTCTGGCTACAGGACAGCTCCCCTCTCCTCGTCCCCTCCCTGCCAGCCCTTCCTCTCAAGCTTGGAGCCTGATTCCCACGTTAGCCCACAGAAGTAGAACGGGCCAGAGCAGCCTTGGTCCCTGACCCTGGACAGAGCAAGTGCCCACTGTGTAACCTCTGGGCCTTCTCAGCCAGACTCAGCCTGGCTCTCCCTCGACCGATGGGCCCTAACCCAGACCTGACTCTTCCCTCTGCTTCACTCTCAGCAGCACCCACCAATACAGCCATCGCAGCTGTCCCCCAAAGCATCCCAGTTCCTCCTTGCCACCAGCCTGTATGGTAGGCAGAGTCCCTCATTTTATAGAGTGAGAAACTGCCACTTAGAGAGGTCATGCCACACCCCAGGACCCTGCAGCAGAAGTGAAGACCCAGGACTGCCCAGCCCACTACCCATTTTACTTCCAACGCACTCAGTAGATTCTGGAGTTTCACCTTCTCTAAGGGGTCAGACTCAGAGGGTGGCTGCTCAGGGCTGGCTGCTGCCCCTACAGGTGGACACCCAGACTCTGAGAGGGAGGAGGGGACATGAGCAGCAACTCCCTGTCAAATACTAGGCTGGTCACTTTTATTCTCTGGTCACAACTTACTCCCTTGTCCGAACAACTCTGCTAAGTAGATATTCTTCTCAGCTTATGAAAGTGAAAACTGTGGCTCTGAGCTGAAAAGAACTTGCCAGTGGTGCCTATATAAGAGAGCCAACAACGTAGGGCTCCTGGGATGCCAGGGAAAGAGTTATGAGGAAGTGGGGCTCAGGAGGAAAGAAAGAGTTAAGAGTTCTAAGTAGACTGAGCAGAGACGGCAGCTCTAGAAGGATGGGTAGGGAAGGAAAAGGCGCTCCCCAAATAGACCAGGGGTGCAGCTCCCCGGCACAGGGCTCCCAGACAAATACCTGGGCCCCTCGGAGCAATCCTGCTGAAGATAAGAGCACAGGGCAGGGTGACAGCTGTATCACACCATGAATGTACTTAATGGCAGAGAACTGTACACTACAGTGTGATTACAGTGTTGTGTATATTTACCACTAACAAAAGAGAGAGAGAGCAAGAATGAGAACAAGCAGAGTGCAGGAACCAGACCTCCAGAGCAGGGGCCAGCTAACTTTTCTGTAAAGTGTCAGATAGTAAATATTTTAGGCTTTGTGGGCCAAACAGTCTCTGATGTAGCCACTCAACTCTGCCACTGTAAAGTGAAAACAGCCACAGACAATATGCAAACAAATGGGTATGGCTGTGTTCCAATAAAACTTTATTTATAAAAATAGGCTGTGGGCCAAATGTAGCCCACAGGCTGTAGTGTGCCAAGCCCTGCTTCAGAGAATGAAAGCCACTGGGGCTGACTTTCAGGACCTGAGATGTCTGGCTCCATCCTGCTGCCTAGGGAAGAAGGTATCCAATCTGAACCTTCATGGGTAGAGGTCTCAAGAAGAAGCAAGAATCTCATTATGAGCACAGGATGGAGAAAAAGAAGAGAAAGAGAACAAGCTGTGGCATGGGGAGTGGATATCCAGGAACTGGTCCCAGCTCCCAGTGTCCCGAGAAGACTTCTCTGCAGTTTCACATTCTCATGGATGATGTGAAGGGTGGCCATGTAGCTCTTGACATGCTAGGAGTCTCATGAGAGAGGCACAAGGCTGTGGCCAAGAGAGAAGTATGATTTTGGCCAGAAGGGAACACGCAGGGGCACCAGGGGAGAGGAAGGCGGAGAGAGGATTCGGGAGCAGAGCTGTAACCAGGGTGGTGCTGGCAGCAAAAGGAGGAATCCACAGGCCCCAGTGAGAGTGCAGGGCGCAGGCCTGGCCTGCCCTACACCGGGCCGCCTCTGATCACGTTTTCAGGGCCACTGCCTGCCGGCGCAGACAATGCTGGGCGAGCCTTTGAAGTCCGAAAGGGATGCCGCGGTGGGAGCCGGGCAGATCTCCTCCCTTCCCTGTTCTCTGGGGGGAGGGGGCCAATGGGACAAAACCCCGAGCCGGTCAGTCGCAGCCGCCCCGAAACGCAAAACTTGAGAGACAAAGGGAAAACAAACAGGTTTGGAGCCAGGCGCACGGTGCCGTGTCTGTCCCCCACCCCGCCGAGCAGGATGATGGATGGCTGCAGCCAGCCAGCTCGCCCGCCGGGCAGGCCCCGCTATTTACATAACACTGGCGTTCCACCGGTCACCTCTGACACAGCACTGCCTGGGGTGAGGCCCGGTGGCCCCGTGGTTCCTCACGCCACCACCCGGGGAACTGAGACAACTTGTGAAGGCTGAGCTGGGCCAGGGCAGCCCTGTGTGCCCAGCCTCTGGGGAGCCCTGGCCTGTGGAAGAGTAGGACATGGCTCCTGGCTGTGGCCTCTCGAGGAGAAGGAGAGGCCGCTTAGGGTGGTGGCACAGCCTCCAAAGAGAAAAGGCAGGGCTGAAGTTCTAGAGTGTGCAGGCATAGTTATAAGCAGAGCTTCCAGGGAGAGCTGATGGCAGCTGCCACAGAGAGCAACAGCACTGCTGAGGACAGGGGTGGTGAGACTGTGGGGCAACCTGAGCCCTGCCACCGCAGATGCCCCATGGCCCCATGATGCTCTGAGCAGATTCCTTGCCCAAAGCACATTCCCTGCAGTCTCTGAGTCCCCAGCCCATTTCCAGCCTAAAAGTCAACTGAGAAGCTCCAACTAGGGCTTTCTTTCCCTGCCAGGTTCAAATGGGCAGAGTGGCGCCAACTAATTCCCTGTCTCCACCTTCCCATCTGTCCCTGGGTGCTGGGTGGGACTCAACCCAGCCCAGGGTGACACAAGCATTAGACAAGTGGTCACGAGTGAGGGAAAGATGGGGAGGCTCAGGCCTTACCTTGTAATGGGTCCTAGAGGCTCCTCGAATGCAGCTGGGGGCGTCACTTCATCCTGGGGGAAAGAGGAACCCAGTTAGCTTTTCCAAGCCCACAACTGCCAGTGTGTGTCCTCCATCCTTCCCTGCACCCCGGGCACCCTGCCACCCCAGGGGCTGAGGGGTTGATGTTCCAGGGCCAGCCAAGGGGGGCAGAAATGAACACCTGCTGACTAGGCTCTGATTTGGGCCCACTGGAGATATGCCAAAGTCTGAACCAATTCAAAAAGTGGTAGGAGTTGATTGCAGGGGAAATACGGTTCTCAGGACACCCCTGACCAAATAGAAGCCAGACTGTGCTGGGCACACTCCTCCATGGAGGCAGAGACGCTCATTCAGGGTGGGAGGCTACTGGTTATGGGGCCTACGTTTCCAGGGAGCTGCAGAGGCTGAGCAGGGAGGCCTGGAGACAGCAAAAGAACCTGGCACTACCCAGTCTTTTCCTCTCATTCTCTGGCCCCCCAAATAAAAATGACAGCTGCCAAGCTATTGGCTGTGGCAAATGGTGTCAGAGGGACAAGGGTGGACCCAGGGCTAAGGCACTGAGAAGCCTCAGCCCACAGGAGCAGGCTTCCGTCTTGGGGTCCTACAAGTGCGTGATAACCACCCACACTGAGGGCCACGTGGGGAGAAGGAAAATGGTCCAACAATGTAGAGCGTCTTTAGCAGACACACGACCCAGCCTGGCTTGCCATGTTCAGGGCCTCTAGCCCAGAGCGTGAGTTTGGGGAGCCAGGTTCAGTGAGACAGACTCCATATGTGGACACAAAGCCCAAGGAGCCCCCTGTGTGCACTGCCCTTGCCTGAGCCGGCCCTGCCCTCCGGGCCTCAAACTCCACTCACGCTGCGGGAGGGTTTTCTGTTTGTTACATTTTCCCTCCCCTCGCCCTCACTTGTGGCTTATCAATGATGCAAGAAGAATAACACCAGTTTCCTTAGGCTATGTAATCCCCAAATCAGATTGGGGGGATTGTGGGAGAGGAGGTGACCTTGTACAGGGCTCCCAGAATGCCACCCAGTCCCCTGCCCGCTCTCCTGTTCCCAGGACATACTTAAGGCAGATAATGCTAATTGTACTTGACACGTCCTCTTAAGGAGGGCTCGGTCCTCTGCCAGCTTTTGCCGCCTGTGCTGGGCTGCCTGGGCAGAGGGTGCCCGCTGGGGTGGAGTCTCCCCTGCCAGACGCAGGGCTCTGGGAGGGCTGAGGGTCCAGTGGGCATCGAGTGGTTGGGCCTCTGGCGCCCATCTGATCCAGACATTAAGAGCCTAAGGGTCTGCAGAGGGCTGGGGGACAACTAATGTTGGGGCAGTAGAGAAGATAGGGGAGCCATGCCTGCCAAGGCGGAAAGGGACAAGGGAAGGAACTGGCAAGGAGGGGAGAGCTAAATGTGGCGCTGGCCAGCAGGGCAGGCCAAGGGCCAGGGATGGAGACCCCTAGCCTCCGGTGCCAGGTACTGGGTGGGCTAGGCTACCAAAGCTCATGTCCTGGCCAGTCAGCCTAGAGCTCTGGCTCAGGTATCACCATCACTATTCCATCCATCCCATGCACACCTGCCTGAGATCTCTCAAGGAGCCCCAGCCAGCCCCTGTGAACCCCCCAAATCCCCCCAACTCCACAACTCCAGTATCTCCCTTCCACCACCTTTTTCTCCCCTCCCATCCTCCCTGGCAACTGTGCATTTATTAATTCATGAGGCACTAATTAGTTCTTTGTTTAATTTTGTGTTAAACAGACTGACCGGAATGATAACGACTTGCAGCGCGGTGTTGCCGTCCCCAACCACCCCTGTTTTCTGACAACAAGGGAGCGCGGGAGACCGGAGCGCTGAACCCAAATCCCTGAGCAGTTGCACTTCATTAAGTCAAAATGTGACAAGAAGCTTAGAGAGCAACTTGCAGATCTGATCACACAGAACAATCGGAGAGGAAACTTTCCAGGAGTTGGTCATGGGGCATAGGAGGGAGAGGGAGGGGCAGAGATGCATACATACGGGGACCAGGATGCGCCCTGGGTCCTGTCCCCCACCTACCCTGGGCATGAGGCCTGAATGATGGGCGCAGGATGGCTGTCTCTGGGTGGGATCTGGGACACGGGGTGGGTTCTAGGCTCCCAGCTGGGGCCTGGAAAGTATTTGGTAGTTCGTTTCTGACGCTTTTATTTTCTGGTCCTCTTTTCCTGTGTCTCACTGTCCCTGATATGTCTGGTTCTGTCTTGTAAGTGAGTGGTCAGCACACCCGGGGCCTGGTAGCTGATGCAGTGAAGGAAAGATTCTGCAAGACCAAGGGAGAGAAACAGCAACTAAGAAAGCCCAGAAGAGAGCAGGGGCCCTACACTTGGGGAGGCTGAAATTAAGAGAAACCCTCCATGACTGAGAAAGAAAAAGAACATGCTCAGGGATCATGGCAGAAAGTGCCTAAAAATGCCAGCATACCCACTCTCTGCCGCTGTTCATCCATCCATCCACCCAAGGTTCTTAATCCTAAGTACATTGACCAGAGAACTCAGCACCAGGGTTCTGTAGACGTGTACGGCAAATCAGACACAGAACCAGGTTCTGGAGCTTCCAGGCTGTGGCAGGTAACTGTCGGTAGGAGCTGAACTAAGTGACAGTAGCTTTGCGACTACCTCTCTCCTGTCCAAGTGGAGAAGCAGGATTTGGCCCCAGAGGTGTCAATGGCCTCTCATGGCTCAAGAGAGGGCGGGTGATGGCAAACACAAATCCTGCCTCAGACTAAAGGCAGTGGCCCTGTCCACGTTTCACATGACCCTCATCTCTGAAAACATGGGCAATGTCTAGGGGATGTGAGGAGGAGAATAAAAACACAAGTACACAGCAAGTTAAGCACGAGGCCTCATGTGTGCTTTATTCTAATTGGCTGCTGTGCCTGTCCAGGTGAGGCCTGACCTTCCCTCTGACAGCTCACCCAGCCCACTGGCCAAGGAAGTGAGTCTGTGGGGCAGTCTTGTCCATCCCGTCCCCTGGCCAGCTGCGAAGCACAGGGGTCTCTCACCCAAGCCTGGCAGCCCTCGGCTGGCTCCTGTTAATTTGCTGTCAGGCTGCCTAAGCAAACCAATTAAAACTAATCATTAATTATAGAAGAGAGCGCAAAGAGTAGGAGAGGGTGAAAGATGGAGACGGGACAGAGGAAGAGAGAACATCGGCTGCGGGGGGGAAGCCCCAAGGACATGACGGGACGTCCCAGCAGGGCGCTGTGGGCTGGGCACTGGGAATGACCTGAGCTTCCTCTGGCACAAGAAGTGCTAGAGTCAGGGAAGGACAGGGAGGAAGCCACAGATGGTGGAGAGGGGACAGCCATGGCAAGAGGGTGGAGGAAGAACAGAAGAAGAGGGATGATGGAGTGGAGGGTGAGGAAGGCGTGGGGACCAGCGTACCAGGACCTGAGTGGGGGCTCGTCCAGCTGCAGTCCCCTCTTGGCTGAAGCCACCACCTAATTAGGACTTGGCTTCAGAGCCTCTCAACCACGGCTGCCCAGCTCCACATTTATGAGGCTCTGTGATGACACGACACCACAACCAGCTCCTTGCCCCACACTCCTACCTGTTCCCAACCCTCCCAGGCCATGGCGGCTCAGGGCAGCTGTCAAGCCTCCCATCTGCCTCCCAGGGCTGTCTCCTTCCCCCTGCCCCCAGCCCACCGCCCCATCCTTATACACACCCTCTTACTAGCCAGGCCCTTTCACAGGGGCTGGGGCCATGTCAGCCCGGCGGCTTGAGGAGGGGCCGGCGCAGACGACAAGGGGCAGCGTCATGGAAACGGGCACTTTCCCGGAGAAATATTCTGTTTGGCCTCCTTCCTGCATTGAGGAGCTGTCAGGAGCCTGAGTGAGAGTCACACTACCCCAGGACCAGGCGTGACAAAACCTATTTTCTGCCTCAAATTTGATTGATTAAAAAACTTTTTAGGAAAACCATGTTAAAAGAGTGAAAGAGAGAGACAGAGACAGAAAGAGAGAGAGAAACAGAGGGGAAAAAAAAGAAAGAGAATAGAAAGTGCCGCAGGGGAGGAGGGCTGGGGAGAGAAAGGCTATAGGCAGGGGCCCGAGCAGTCCCCAGTCCCCGTAGTAGCCTCCACCGGGGGATGCATGCCAGTGGGACGTCCGCAGCATAACCAGGCAAAACGGAAAGGTCAAAGGAAGACCGGAACTTTTACACAGTGGTTAGCAGGACAACGAGGGGGCCAAGGGCCGTGCAATCCAGCAGGTGCCGGGTCTGCAGAGGCCTAGGGAATGGAGCTGACCCTAGAAGTGGGGAGGGGCAGGTAGGGGTGGCCGTCCAGCACTGGAGTGGGAGCAGGCCCCTGCATTGGCTCTGGGGTTTGCCCAAACATAGTCTTGATTGGAATTTGGCCAGAATCCTGAAAAATCTACACAGGGTCAAGAAGGAGGGCCTAGTAGTCTGGGAGCAGGAAAAGAGTTTCTCCACCTTGTTCTCCTAAGTCCTGCCTCAAAAAATGTTTCTAATAATAATAATTTTTAAGAAGCAGGGAGACCCTGAGCTTGGCCCTCCTCCTTGCAGCTGGCCGAGCCTTTGCTGGCTCAGCACTGGCTTTGGGCCTCCCACTCACCCTGTCTGTCTCAAGCCTTCCCCATTCAGGCTCCTAGGTCCTATGCCAGATGCTGGCCTCGCCTGTATGGTCCCCATGCCTAGCCAGGACTTCAGTGGGGAATGCAAGACCCTGCCTTATTCTCCCAGAGCTCAAGGAGAAGAGCTGCCCCCTTGTCCCCCAGACCTTGTCAGGAGGAAGAAAGTTCTCCATTTCTCAATGGCCCTGTCCAGCCCACATAGATCTTCCTGGGAAGGGTCCGTCCTCTCCCCAGGAAGAAGAGTCCAAGCTGGTGGCCTGATTTGCTCTCCTTTTCTCTGAGGGCCTTAAAATTCAAGGTAAGGAGTGATTCTGGCCAAAGAATCCATACAAAGATTTTTCCAGGTGATGGGAGCCATGCTCTGAAGTGTCCAATCCAGTCTCAGCCAGCTCAGACTTCAGCGTGGTAAGGAAGGTGCACAGAGAGACAAAACCAGGCCTATCCCCAGCCCCTCTGCCAGTTAACCAGGTAAACCCATCCGATCTCTCTGTCCCTGCTCCTCAGCAACCATCAGGTATTTGCTGAGCACAAACTATATGTGTGACACTGTGCCAGGCAGGAGGAAGATAAGACAGCATGCAAAAACAGAGTCTGTGAGAGTCATGTGTGGATCCCACCCCTGCTGCTTACCACCACACGATCCAGTGGGACAGGCTGCTTAACCTCTCCAGGCCCCAGCTTCTTCAATTGAACAGTGGGGATATATTAAGTTCCTGTCTCACAGAAGCTCATTCAGTATTTCTTGAACACCTATCATGTGCTAGACATTTGTTGCAGACCTAGAGAACAGTGGCAGAACCAGGACTCAACCTTCTTGGAACTCCCCTTCCGGTAGTTGTTGAGGTTTCCCTGAAATAGTGATCAGCACAGTGTCTGGCATGTAGTAAGTGCTCAATAAATATTACCTGTTACTGGCTTCCAAGGTCCCTGCCTTTAAAAAGCTGGGAGAGAACCAGCAATTCCACTCCCAGCTGTACCTCCCAAAGAATGGAAAATAGGTACTCAGTAACTTGCCCATGAATGTTCATTGCAGCATTAGTCACAGAAGTCAAAAGGCGGACACAATCCAAGTGTCCATCAAATGATGAGCAGATTGACAACATGTGGTACATCCATTCAATGGAATATTATTCGGCCATAAAAGGGAATAAAATTCTGACATAGGCTACGGCATGGATGTGCCTGGGAAACATGGAGTGGAAGAAGCCAGACATGAAAGGACACAAATCATGTGATTCTCATAATATGAACTGTCCAGAATAGGCAAATACAGAGAGAGAGAAAGCAGATTAGTGGTTACCGGGGGCTGGGGGAAGAGGAGAGTAGGGAGTGACTGTTAGGGGGTGCAGGCTTGCTGTTTGGAGTTAAGAAAAATTGCTGGAACTAGGAACCAGGCAAAGTGGTTCCTTAGGAGGCTAGGGTGGAAGGGTCACTTAAGGCCAGGAGTTTGAGACCAGTCTGGAGAGATTCTGTCTTTAAACAACAACAAAAAAAGTTCTGGAACCAGATAATTTGTGGCGGTTGCATGATACTGCAAACGTACTTAATGCCACTGAATTGTATACTTTAAAATGGCTGCAATGGTAAATCTTATAAGGTGCGTTTTGCCACAGTAAAATAAGATATAACTTTTTAAAAAAAGAAAGGCAAAATGTCATGATTTCAAATGATCCACTTTTCCTCCAGCCCTGGAGAACTATCGCCCATTGGGCTCTGAGGCCTCCATAAGACGTGCTCTGTGCTCATTGAGGGAAAAGACAGATGGAAAGGCCAGGATGGCTCCAGTAAAGGGGCCTCCCCTGGGACCCATCCCTCAAGTGCCTGCAAACCCACATCCCACAGGCTACCATTCCCAGCACACACAGGGAGTGTTTCTTCTTACGTGTGCATTTCAATACACCTGGCCCGGCCTATCTGTTTCTCTGCCATGCTCCTCAGATAACTTCTGCTGCTGCCCACATCTTAGTGCAACAAGCTCCTTTCCAAATGGGTCTAAGTTGATGACTTCCCTGCCCATGGGGCTTTAGGGCTTCCCAAGGTCGGGGAGTGCCACCTTGAGGGAAAGTCTCAGCTAACCAAGGACCCAGGCACCCAGGGCAGCCCCCCAGGCTCTCACCCCCACCCTCCTGCCTGTTCCAGAATGCATGTGAACACATAAACCCCTGCCTTGGCCCAGGAACTGTCAGGAGATCAACAAACAAAAGCTGCTTCTTGACAGGGAGTCATTTATATTTTAGCTTCGTTCCATTATCCTAACGAATCCTTCATCAGCAGATGCAATATTAACAGCAGAAAATCAGCTCATTACATCCGGGGGGATTTCATCAAGACGGCAATCATGTGCAGCTCCCCAAGCCTTCAAGAGGCCAGTGGGGCTGTTATTTATTTATTTTGTTACTTATTTATTTAATTTTTTGGGTTCTTTCCACATAATTGCGCCGCATCTCAGATCTTTAATAAATAATTTGTAGGTCCTGAACTGCAGACAGCTTTGCTCTCTGCCATGAGAGCCTGCATTAGCCAAAATATTTACCAATATTTAAAAGTCATTAGAGTTGGGAGGCGAGTGGGGAGGGGTACTCTGTTCTTCCAGAATCAGCATGATTTGGGGCTAGGGTGTTTGGCCCTCACTGTGGTTCTCCAACCCCACCTCTGGGTCCTAAGCCAGTCATCCTGGACTGGAGCCTCTCGGAGGCTGAGTCCCTGGGCTCACTCAGGGACTCAGTGTGGGAGCTTCCTAGGTGCTCTTAGAGAGGGACAAGTACATCTCTAAGAATCCTGCTGGGCTGGCACGAGGGGGCTGAGGACTGTGGAAAGGACTCATTTGGTGCAGGGGGTAGGAAACTTTCACATGCTTGAGCTGGAGCAACCTGCTGGGTTGGCACTGCCCACCTTATGCCAGGAAACTCAGCAAGAGGAGCCTTCGCTGTCTTCCAGCAGGACCTGGTTCTGCTGCAGCCATCTGATCCATCCCTCTGGGCTTCCCAAGGTTACCCTCCAACTTCAAAGGAAACTTCAGCGGGTCCAGAAAGCAGACCTGTTTCATTTTACAGATGTGAAAATGAAGGTTCAACAGACTTAAGCTCTACCCACAGCTGGGAAAAGGCACAGAACCAGATTCAGACTCAGAAGCAGCTCTGCTCAGCCTCTGTGCTGTCCATTAGGCCCAGGCCTTCCAGTGACATAGCCCAGCCTACCCAAGGCTCCTGGCTCCAATCCACAAGGTTGCAGTGGCCACTAGTGCTGATGGGCACCCCCTGCCGCCACCACTGGGCTGGCCATGCTTTCACAGGTTTTTCCCAGCGGGGGCTGGATTTCTGCCCAGCCAGGAATCTGCTCCCAGGATGTCAATTCTAATCTCCCCAGCGCTCTGACAGAATTAAGCTCCAGTTTGTCCGACAACATCCCAAAGTTTCAGAAATCCAGGGCAGACTCTCTAATCAGGCTGCAGGACAAAGGTCTGGCCTGACCCTGTCACTTCCATTTATTCCTCCTGTCTGTCTCCTGGCTGCGGCCTTTCTGCAACTTCCTCCACCCTCTGCCCCTTGCCTGGCCAGCCCAGCCCCCACCCTCTCCTCCAAGCTGCCCTGTCTCTTAGGGTAGCCTTGCCCCTCCCAAGCAGCTGGGCTAGTCCTGTTGCTTCACTATCTAAAGCTGAGGAATTCCTATGAGAAGGACCTGCCGCTAGCACTCAGCCTGCTGGCCTAACCTTGGTTGGGGTTGCCTTCCAATAACTGACTTCAGGGGGCGCACAGGCTCAGCCCTCCTTGGCTCTAGGGAGGGTTTCTCAGTCCGTCTGGAGTTGCTCTCCAAGTCTGCACCCAGCCTTCAGTCAGCTGACTACAGGCTCCCCCATAACTGCCCCTGAAGCATGCTCTGGCCTCGCCAGCCTTCATCCTGTTTGAGAGGTTAGCTTGTGGGCTCCAGAAAGCCTTGGCCCCTGGGCCACATTTGGGGACACCTATGTGGGCAGAGACATCTCTTCTTCAATCAACTGGCAAGTCATCAAGAGTCACCAAGAGGTGGCTCGGCACCCGTGGCTCAAGCTGCTAAGGCGTCAGCCACATACACCTGAGCTGGTGGGTTCAAATCCAGCCTGGGCCCTCCAAACAATGAGGGCTGCAACCAAAAAATAGCTGGGCGTTGTGGCGGGTGCCTGTAGTCCCAGCTACTTGGGAGGCAGAGGCAGGAGAATCACTTGAGCCCAGGAAGTTGCTGTGAGCTGTGATGCTACAGCACTCTACCGAGGGTGACAGCTTGAGGCTCTGTCCCCCCCCCAAAAAAAACAGTCACCAAGAGATCACAACTGTTTATGACAAGAGAAGCAGCTCTGGACCTGGGATGGCCAAGCCTGTGGTGAGCAGCCCAAGGCCTTGGCTCTGCCAGACCGTGGAGCCATTAGGAAGTGCTAAGGAGAGCTGGCTAGTGGGGCCAGGAAGGAGACAGATGCCGCCTCCTCCATGATCCACAGTACCCAACGCACTACCCAACCACAGGGCTCACGTGCTAAACGCAGTACCTTGTCACACGCCCAAGCTGGTTAGAAGAGGCAAAACACAAAGACGCGTGATTGGGGACCCTGGCTTAAATCTGGTTTGCTTGCATCAGAAGCTTCATGGGGAGCAGAGAGCCAAGGGAGGCATGTGGATGGTTGAGAGGAACACCAAGGGCTGCTGAACCCTGCCCTGCAGCCAGACCTTCCCCGGCAGAGCCACGAAAGGAAATACAAGGTGCAAAGAGAAGGTCAGAAGGGGAAGAAACAAATGGAAATGTCCTTTTGCTATTTTGCTGATCTTCTAGAAGGTATGAGAAATCTAGACCGGCTGGAGGCAGGAGAGCTCCCCAAGAGCTGTCCAACTGGCAAGTAGCACAGAAAGTCCTGGAATGCTGCAGACAGGAGCGCCATGCCACAGCTCCTGGCTGGCCACGGCCCTGGGCCGAGATCTGGCCCTGAACATGGGGTTATCCTCTACAGGCTTTCTCAAGTCCTCCGCTCCCAGCTTCTACAGTCACGCCGTACCAGGTAGAGACCCCCTTTCTCAGAGCTGCAAGGCCCGGCAGCTCCCTGATAGGCTTTTCTGTGTTCGGCCAAACTTTTCCTATCCCAGGGCTGGCCCTGCCTCCAACACAGCTAGTCAGGGCACCTGGAGGACAGGTGGGGCAGAGGGCTGGACCTTAGGACTCCCCTGGAGAGACCTGGAGGGGCTGGGCTGGTGGAGGGGCTGGAGTAGGAGGGAAAGGCTGGGGAGGGTGCTGGGGAGGGCATGGCTCTTCACCAAGCCCTTTCTCTGGAAGATCAAATCATTATAACATTTTTACCTAAAAACAGAAAACACTACAAATGGCTGCCTGGTAGCGCTGTCCAGAAAGCCCCAGCAATATCCACTGAACCCCCAATTCCTTCCCTGTCCTCCTGTAACACCACAATCCTCACAAACTTCTACTTTGCTCCTCGGCCTTCCTGTCTGCCTCACTTTCCTCCCCTGCTCTGCTGGAGTGTTGGTGAGTTGTTGCATTTTTTTTCTTTTCTTTTTTGCTATTTATCAGCAGATTGTGTGGAGCTGAGTGGTGTGAGCCTCACCCTGCTAAATAAAGCTTTGGTATTTCTGATAAAGCCATCAAATTCCTTATCGCGCTGACACAAAGTGCATTTAAAGAGACAGACACCCTGTCCCTCCCTCCCCTCCAGCCCCTACCCCCTCCACTCAGTTCAGATTTCCAGCTGCTCAGACACTTCGGGATCAGACACCAAATACGGCTCCTGAGGATGTGGGGGGCGGAGGAGGGGTGGGAAACCCTTGCCAACTCCCACCCACCGATGTCAGAGCTGCTGGCACCCTGAACCAGGGACTTGGTCCCAGGGTGTGGCATGGTGCTTCCTGACTCAGCTCTGGAAGCAGAGGGAGCTATCAATAGAAACGTCCTGAACCAGGGGGTGTCCTCGTAAACAGAACAGTCCTGTATTAGGACGACAGCCGGCCTGGAGGAAGAGTCTTGGGTGAGCCAATGGGCCTGCAAGGCTGCTCAGATGCTGTGAGCATGCCTCGCCACCTCAGCTACAAGCAGGACCAAAGGGGGTGCAATGACAGGACCCAGAGGGGCCACTGGGGCTACATGGGACAGATGGGGGGCTGTGACAGTGCCACATTGAGTTTGCCAGGTGCTTAGCAAAGCTCTGACTCCTCACACAGTCCTGGGAGGGAAGTGGAACTAGTATCCCATTTGAGAGAAGAAGAAACTGAGGCTGGCCCAAGGCCAGAAGGCCACAGAGACAGGGCAGGCCCAGCTAGAGCTCCAGCCCAGGCTTGCTGACAGCAGGGCTCTGCCAAGTGAAAGCCACTCCTTTCAATTTGCAGAGCTTACCTCGAGACCTGGCTCTGTCCACCTCCCCGTTAAGATGCCACAAGACAGGCCTTCCTGTGTCCTAGTATCCCCTCCTACCTCCCCGTCCCTAGCTTGGCAGCCCAGACCTTGCGCCCACACACAGCCTGTTGGTTGAGGAATCAAATTTATTATTTTTAATTATTTTGATTTATCAAAGCAGCAGCTACAATCATATTAAACCAACTTGGCTTCTTGGCATTTAACAGATACAGCTGCCACAGGACTCCCCCAGACTCCATAAAACACCCTGCGTGTCCACCTGCTCCCCAGAGGGCCTCTCAGGCCCCTTGTACAAGACCCCCACAGTTGAGGGCCATCCAGCCCCCACTTTTGGTCCTGCCCTGCTAGAAGCATACCCAGCCAAAGTCACTGAGGACCAGAAGGTGAGAAAGAAAGGACAAGCCAGGGCAAAGCTGCCAGGTGCTCTGGGACAAAATCACCTCCATCCCGCAGCCCAGAAGAACCTGCTGGAGTCCTGAACTCCTGTGGAGTGGGCGGCAGACCCAAGTGCACCATCCTTCAGCTGACATTTGCAGGAGCCCACTCTGCTCTAGACCTGCAAATGAGCACTTACTGTGACAAGCCAGCTTATTCTGCAGACCCCTGGCCACAAGAGGAATTATCGCCCCTTCCTTGTAAGGGAAGAAACTGAAGCTCAGAGAAAGGGAGGGCATAGCTCATAACAACATCAGGGCCAGCATTCAAACTGCATATCTCACTGCCTTCCCTTTAGACCAGGAGCTGCATCCTACTCCCATACTCTGGCTAAAGAAGGTGGCTGAAGAGAAGGGACCCTGAAGTTCAAGGTGATGGCCTAAGGCTACACACAGCAAGCATTTAGAATCTGGGTGATTGGCAGATAGGATCCTTGGGGAAGGCAGCAGGAAACCAAGAGTTTCCCACAGGACACAGGGACAGGGGCAGGGGCAGGGGTGGGGTGCACACATAAGCAGACTCATGGCTCAATTCAACCAGGGAGTTGAGCCACATCCTCGATGCTCCCCAGTCCCAAAGTCCATGAGTCTAGGAGCCTGACACAGTGAGGAAAGAACCACAGCATGTGGAACAGAGGAACTGGATACTCCAAAATTCTAAGCAAAAACTGCACACAGAGAGTATGGGTGATCCCTGCAGGTCTGGAACAGACCTTTGGAGTTGAATAGCCCACAGTTGCCAGCCATGAAGAGAAGGGAAACCTTGTCTCCTAGGTGGGGTGAAGAGGTCTGCCATGCAGAGAGGCAGAATCTTAACGCAAGTCCTCTGACTGCACCAGACCACTGCATGGTCATAACACGAAAATAATACTTGGCCAGGCTCAAACCAGACTGCTGCTTGTTCCCACTGCGCTGCCCAGAGGCCCCAAAGCCTGGCTGTGAAGATCTCGGCTCTGGCTGCAAGTTCTGAACTCTGATGGGTACCGATGGGCATATGAGCTCACCTCCCTGAGGCTGAATTTCCTTATCTATAAAATGCGTGCGATGACAGTGCCTGTCTCAGAGCACTGTGGGTGAGGATGCGGGGGACAATGAATGCACAGTGTCTACATATTTTCTATGTGCAGAAAGTGGTGGACATCATCGCTGGCACCTAATGCCTGTCTAACTGGGATATGGTACTCAGGATCGTGGCTTTGGGACTGTTGGTGGTAGGGAGACAGGGGGCTATGTCAGATGTTGCTGCCAGCCTCCCTGCTATGTTCCCCAGAAAGCCTGGGGGAGCCCCAAGATATCTAGAGGACACACATTCCCGCAGCCTACCCAGAAAACTGGTGAAAGCAGCCAACAAGGCCCAAGAGTATAAGGCAGGAGGGGGAACCAGGATGACTTGGGCAGGCCCATTTGCCTATCAAAAACTGTACATTCACTCGGCTTTCTGAGGGACTCATGCCCTAATATGGGCCCAGCAGCTTTCTGGGTTATTTCTAGTGCGTGTGATAATGAGTCCAGGCTTTGCTTCTGCTGCCCCCAGAAAACTTTCCATCTGGGGAAAGGGAGGACGACTGGCAAAGAATGAGAAGGGCACAGGGAGGCCCAAGGTCAGAGAGTGTGGGGAAAGTGGGCATCGAGGGATAAAGTAGAGGAGGAGCTGGAGCCTGGAGGAGCGAGCTGGACAAGCGGCCAAGGTGAGGGAAGTCATGGAGAGCTGGGCAGGACCAGCCATAAGCTCCAGGACACAAGATGGGCACTGCCCATGCCCACTGCCCCAGGGAAGTACGCCCAGGCAGGACAGCAGCCAGCTCCAAAGGGAGGCTCTGAAGAGCTAATCAGAGGAGGCCCTCAGCCTCCCCCTTGCCTGTGATTCAGGAGGGGAAGGAAGCCTTTCACACAGTAGCCAAGCTGGGATCCTAGGCCTCAGGCAACTGCCCAGTGCCTGGGGACCCCTGGGTGCTCTGATTTATTTGTAGATGAATTCCTTCTCTGCCCAAGGTTGGCCCATCAACTCCAGGCTGCAGAGGGTTAACGCCAGACAGAGGGGCTGGCTGGCTCTGCCTTCACTCTACCTCGGTTTCTACTGCTCCTATCACCTACCTCCCCCACCCCCTGATCTTAGGGAAAAAAACCCATCAAAATAACTATTTTATGTCTCCAAATATGCAGATCATTTTCTTTAATGAAAGATGCTTGACGTCTCCGATCCAATTAATATGCAAATGCAGGAGAGGATTTATTTGTGACATTCTGTCTGGGTGAGAGAAAACAAAAAAGGCCTGTTAACCAAAACACTAATTGCTGTGACTGATTGTCACATATCATCATTTTCATAGGATCCCCTCCATTCCTGGCTCACAGGGAGCTTGAAACCAGGACTCACTCCATGCAGGCATCAAGGAGAAGCAGGGCAGCTGGCTCCCTGCCAGCGCCCCTCTTGCCCTCAGACCCTATGGGGGGCTGGACGCGGGTCCGCCTGCCGACCTCCCGCCGTACTCTGCCAGTCCTTCACCACCTGAGTGCTGACGTGCACACCAGAACAGGGAGGCTCCAGTTTCTTGGGACCTGGCAGGCTGGAGGAGGCCTCGGGCAGCCTCAGCCCAGCAAACCTTGTGGTCTTGGTGGAGGCCAAATGCCTTCCTGGCACCTGATCCTGCCTGCTGGGAAACAGAGGCGGGCCCACGCTAGGGGGCCAAGAGGGGCCCCAGGCGACTTCTTTGAGTCCTCTCAGACACCACCTCTACTATCTCTTTCCTTGCTTCTCACACTGTATCTTTTTTGTCAAGCGTCTGTTGAGAGAGGCCACCTCGGGCCACTGAGGCACAGCAGACCAGCTTCACCTTAAGATGACACAGGGTGTTCATGGGGGAAAAAAATCTTTTATTCTGAGACAAGGTCTTGCTCTGTCACCCAGACTGGAGTGCAGTGGTATCATCATAGCTCACTGCAACCTCAAGCTACTGGGTTCAAGCAATCCTCCTGTCTGAGCTTCCTGGGTAGCTGGGACCACAGGGGTGTGCCCCCACACCCACTCACTTTTTTATTTTTTGTAGAGATGGTTCTCACTACGTTGGCCGGGTTGGTCTCAAACTCCTGGCCTCAAGCCATCTTTTCTTCTCAACATTCCAGAGTGCTGGGATTACAGGTATGAGCTATCACACCTGGCCACATGGAAATTTTTTTTTTTTTTTTGCAGTTTTTGGCCAGGGCTGGGTTTGAACCTGCCACCTCCGGCATATGGGGCTGGGGCCTTACTCCTTTAAGCCACAGGCACCGCCCACCACCTGGAAATTTTTGAAGATAGCCGGGTACCTTCTGAGGCTGGGCAAACCTGTACCTTGGCTCTGTCCTTCACGAGCTGCACTAAAGTGGCCGCCAGCTGTTGCAACCTGTCTCCCCTACGTGACTCAGGAGACCATGAGGGTCCCTTAGAAGGACCATGAGGCTTCCTCTATTCCATGTGCCTTAGGAAGAGCAGAGGTGGGAGGTGAGTGTTGCCTGGCATCCCTCCCCAAAGGCCAAGGGGAAATAAGAAAGGAAGTGACATGTTTTGTTCAAGATACTTAGTAAAAGACAAAAGGGTAATAGGCTAATTACCCTAGGGGTGGAGCTATGGGTGCCACATAGTTCCAAACTCAAGGCCAAGGAGTAAAAGAAGATTGTCCAGCACAGCCTTCCTTCTCACACAGGGGCCAGTGGACAGGGGAGACTTCAGGGCATAGACTTGGGCCCTAGCACCCTTGCTAGATGGATCTCTTTCCACTTAAGCTCAAATGTTCTGGGCACTCAAAGAAGGCCTCTTCCAACTTCCCATCACCTCCCCAGAACTCATCCGAGTTTCCAAGGACACGGAGAAGTGGGATTTGGTAAGCCGGAGTGAGCAAGGCTCACTCACGAAGGAACTGCAGACACAGGTGGTCAGTTAGCACCAATGCAGATGAGCCCAGGGCTCCATGTGCCGTATGGTGACCACGTCTCGCTTGACTCCCACCACCCATGTCCCAGTCTCAGGCCCCACCCAGATGCCTCCCTCTGGCAACTCCACTACAACCCTCCAGGAAGAGCTGGCGCCAGGGCAGCATGGGCAGACATTCTCCCCCCAGAAAGGCCTGCCCCCGCACCCCAAGAACAGGCTCAACAGGATGCCATGCGGGGGAGCTTGGAAGCCTTCCGGGAAGAGCACAGCCCTGGCACTGGTCCTGCGGGAAGGAGGTGAGCTGGGTCTACCACTCTGTCTGTGCTCACCTGACTTGCGCCCACGGCGGCTGAGCACCAATGGGGTGTGCGTGGGTGCAGACAGGAGGCGCGCATCATGGCGCCAGGAGCCAGAGGAGGAAGGGCAGGTGGCTGGGAGTGGCAGCAGGTTGGCTGGTCAGCCGAACAGTGCCCTGGGTGTAAGCCAGATGTGGGAAGGCCCAACCCGCCAGTGTAGATGGAGGTGGGCAGGGAGACTAAAGGAAGGGTCTCATCAGAATACTAAGTCTTTTTTACACAGCCAGAGGTATCTACTTTCCCCTGGCCTGTCACCCTTAGTTGAGTGACAGGGGACAGGCTTTGCTCCTTCTCTGCTTGTGCCCACCCCATGAGTGCTCACAGATGCAGCTGTAGGGCACTGGGTATAGGAAGTGATAATACGCTCACACTGTGCCATGATTTAGAATCCCCTTAACGCTAACCCACCTGCACATTAAAACCACCCATAAAACAAAGGCATCAATGGCGTGGCTCTGAGCGGTCTATTAAAGCCAAGCTGGGGGTAGCACATACCCCAGTGGACAGGGCAGAGTCAGGTTGGCCTAGGCCAGCTTCCTGGCATGGGGCAGAGAGGCTCTGTCATAGCCTAGAGGGAAGCCCAGACCCCAGGGCATCAAATTGGCAGCCCTGGCTGGATGCATCCTCCCTCCCTCCCTATCATCTTAACCCTGATTCCCACTTTCCTTTCCCCACAGAGCAGGCCCTCCAGGACTAGACGCCTGGAAAACTCATCCAGCGGGTGCTTCTCCTCCTCACTCCCCTGTAACCTGGCTACTCCCACGGTCAGCTTTTCTTCAGCTGGTTGCCCCCAGTTTGATAAACCTGGGCTCCCGCACCCCAACTCCAGAGTCTACCTTCTCCTGATCCCTGGGGTTCTCCCCAAGTCCAAACCACAACATCAACCCCAAACTCATACCCAACCGCTAGCAGCTGCCCAAGTCTTCCAGATCAAGGGGACTTGTCCTCGTGGGGACAAGTCCAGTTTCCCAAATCAGGGCCCTCAGCACTCTTTTACCGCAGGATACTTGGGGAGAAGGTACGAAGAGTCCTCTCCATCTTTGATGAAAGGGGCATGAGGCGAACATCACACCAGCTTTAAAAAATACCCCCGTCACACAATCCACAGGGTTAAAGCAAAGGCCACATGGTCTGAGTGAGGCTATAAATAACCAGCAAATCATTTCCCAGAGCTACAGCCCCCTCCCCAGCACCAAGAACCTTTCTGAGGAAATCAAAGTGAACACAACTGTTACCAAGTCACTACTAAAATATTTACCAGCCTGGCGAAGTGCCGAAGGTGCTTGGCACTGAGTGTTTGCTTATTTACAAGGCTGTTTTAAAGGGTAGAAAGCAAAATAAGGTAACCTGAGCTATGAAACCATGGGGGGCAGGTGGTATCTACCAGCTGTCAGCTGTCCTGGGTTAGAACAATGCTGGTAGAGATTCCCCCTCAATGGGTCCAGAAACTGAACAGATTGGCTTTAGAACCCAGGGATGACCTGGCCAGCAGGGATGAGGACTCTGGTAGTGGGAGCAGAGAGAGTGTTAAAAGTGAGAGGCACAAGCCCTGGAGCTGCCCCTGGACTCCTTTGCGCTCACTCAGAGGGGCAACTGGGGGTACTGCCTAGGCAGGGGGAAGTGCCCTGGGAGGGAAAAGGGGAGCAGGAAAGGGGCAGAAAGGCAGGCAATGGGGGCTGGCTGGGACCTCAGAGAATGACATAAGGGGGGCATACGCAGACCTGGAAAAGGGAAGGCGCTTGAGTTTTCTCTTCCTCCTCTTTCTTTGAAGTTTCCTTGTGGTTTGAATTTAATTTTGATTTTCTCAACTTCAGCAGATTGAAGTTGAAATAACCTACAAATTACTTAATGTGTTGTAAATCTGGGGGAATTCAGGAGTAATTGGGACCACATGTTGGCCGGGAGGGAGCCCACAGAGGACTAAGGGAAGGAAGCCCTTGCAGACATACAGGTGGCTGTCCCAGGAGAGAAGCTGGATGTCCCTTCTCCCTTGGAGGGAGGGAGGGAGGGGGCTTAGACCCCCCCTCCTGGGGTGGGGGTAGGATTCCCCAGTTGGCCAGGAAGCCCTGGATGGACACAGCGAGAAAGTGTTAAGACCAGGGACTGACCAAGTCGCTGCCCAGGGCAGCCTGGTGACCGGGGACATGGGGCAGCCAAGTAGGCTGTGTGCCAGGCGTCTGCCAGGCCCCTCCGCCGCGCCAATGCCAACACCGCGGCTGGCCTCCCGCTGCATGCGTGTGGCTGTCAGCTGAGCTCCCCCCGCCCTCCCTCCCTCTTCAGCAGACTTCTCTCAAGTACTGAGCCATATGGTTCCAGTTAAGCTCCATATTTTTCCTTGTCGATTGAAGAGACACACTTTCCTCTTTGCCAGACAGTTTGCAGATTGCTCTGTTGGCTCAATTTCTTATTGGATTTCTCAAAAAACCTGACATTTTAAATTAATTTACAGCCACAACAAAAAGAGTTCAGAATTTTAATGGTGTTGTAAGTAATTTTTAGGTAATCCACTCCAGATTTTGATATTAACCTTTGAAACTGGAGTTCATTCAGCTACTATGTTACAATACACAGTCAGACTCCAGGCCTGGGGGAGGCCTGGCTGGGGGAGGAGGTTCTGGGAAGCCCTTTCTGCTAGGAAGCCCGGAGAGGAGGACCATGGTGCTGGGGAATTCCTGGACAGGTGAGTGACAAAGCGCACCAATGGGGCGGGAGGGAATGGCAGGGGCACCTTAAGACAGCAGGATGGGTATAGGAGAGTAATTGAGGGAGGAAAGGGGGCTGGCCCCCAGTTCTAGAAGGACTGGCTGGAGTTGGCAGGGGGCAGCATCCTCAGGGTCCCTTGGTACCAAGAACAGGGTGAGACTTCACTCAGTGCCCTCGGAAATAATAGTAATGATAATAGTAATAAAAATGACAGCTAACATTTGCTGAGCATTCACTGTGCATCAGGCCCTGTATCAAGAGCTTTACATACATTATCTCACTGACGCTCAAACCACCTGTGGGGCAGGCATGACACCTACTACAACTACTGCCGTTAACTGTTAATGTTTACTGAGGGCCACCCAGGTCCCAGGCACAGTGAAACCCTTTTTATACCACCTCATTAAACGGTAACAGAAACCCAGTGAGAGAGACACACTATTCATATCCTCATTGACCGACGACGAGGAAATGAGGCTTGGGGAGGGGAAGTCAGGTCTCCCCAGCTCGGGGCTACTGACCCACAGCCAGAGCTCAGAGACACCGTCTTTCTCAGCCCACTCTGCCTGCCCTTTCACAAAATGCTACGGAACACTCATCACTGTTGTGGTCCTTCTCCCAGCCAGGGCAGGAAGGAGGAGGGCGGTGCATCCTCCGGGCAGACCGGGCTGGGGCCTGCTGAGGGTGCCACTTCTTCCTGGTGCTGCCCCAGGCCAAGCTGAAGGCTGCATGCCAACCCGGCCGGAGGAAACTCCGGGCATGGGGAACGGAGCCCTCGCCAGCGTCTTTACTAGGCTCTGGCACTGCGCGGCCCCTGCCTGGGTGCGGTGCCAGCTTACTACACCAGCAGATTGTTCGCATTCCTTTCCTGCAGGAGCTTCCCAGGGCACCCAGGAAAGGAGATGCAAAGACAGACGGGGCCCTAGCCAAGGCTGCTCTCCAGCCCCTGGGGGGCCCTCCCTCCAGCAGTCATCCCGGGTTCTGAAGGGAGGCCAGACAGAGGCTGGACAGGGGCTCTTCTTGGCCTGTTCTTCGTCTTGGGAGAAATGGTTTGGGAAGCCAGTCAGCTCCTGCTAAACCCACTAAGATGTCAGCTAAATAGCACCAGAGGGGCTTGCTGGCCGATTTCCCTGCCATGAAAGCCAGGACAGAGGGCAGGGGATCAGGGCAAGATGACCAAAGAGGTTTTCGCTTCACCCACTCTGGAAGTGAAGAGAGCGTGTGAGTGGGAAGGATTGAAGACTGAAGCAAAGGCAGAGGGGGAGCCCTGGGCACCAGTGTCGAGGCCTAGCCTGCAAGGGAGGGCAGAAGGGAAGGAGCACGGGAGACGGGTGCTCGTGAGCAGGGGCTGCAGAGCGGTGAGATGCCAGCGGTTTAAGCCCAGCCCTCAGCCCCCATGTTCGAAGCAGCCCTGGAACCCTGCGCTCTGGCCAGGTCGTTGGCCATCTATCCATTCATTCAAACTTTCTGTTTGTTATTCTGGATGCCAGGCTTGCTCAAGGCTCTAGTAAGCCAGAAAAAAGATCCAGCTTCCCAGAAACTCACAGACTCAGCACCCCATCCTCTTTATCCCCAGGACCCTAGGATTCGGCACAGCCCAACAGTGGCCCAACGCCCACTCTCTGAAAGGTTCTAAAAGCTTTTAAGGTTCTGGCCCCTAAGATCACCTTCCTTGCTCTCCTCAAGGCCCAAGCTGAGTTCCTAGACTGCAAGAATGAGAAAACTCTTCCCTAAGGTGCCAGGAGCCATGATGAGAACTTCTGTCCTCTCATCGCTTCCCGGAAGAAAAAGTGCCTGTGCCTAGACTTCAGGGTGCTGAACAGTGAAGGCTAGGCTGAGAAGCTGGCCTTTCCCTCCTTCCTGATCACAGGCATCAAAAGGGCCAGGCAGCAGCTGCCAGGCCTGCCCACGGCCCCTGCCCAGACTGTGTGGACCTAAGAACCTGTGGAGCCCCTGGCTAGCAGCCAGACGGCATGTTTGAGTGTCAGGGGGCGAGGTGGGGGGAGAATTCAAGCTTGCCATGCCCCGGCGCCATGCCAACACGCGGAAGGTTGAAGTCACCCGGGGCGTGATGCCACGTGCCCAGGAACTGGGCATCTGCTGGCACAGCAGCATGTGAAGAATGGGGTCCTACCATTGCTTACCACTCTGGGCTCCCCCTCAGCATGTTGAGGCGGTGGGTCTGCCCCTTCCTCACATGGCACTGGGTATGGGGCCCCTCCAATGTACCCTTGGCACTGTGCCCACTACACACTGTGGGCAATCCCCATTGGCACCAGGCCGCACATGGGAAGACTCAGACACCCGACTGGACTCTAGCCAACTCTGAATGGCTCTCCCCACTGGCTTGAGGCCATCAACTGGGTACCTCTGGGTTTGGGCCCATGGTACCAGCTATTTACTGTAACAGCCCAGGGGACCGCCATCCCTCCAGCTCTCTGTCCACAGACAGCTGTGTTCCATCACTTTATAGACCATGGGAAAAAGTCAGAAGCCTTCATAAAATCAGTTGCAATGTACAAACTATATGTAAAAATTAAAATGGATGTCCTTCCCCTCTAGTCAATGGGACGGTCTTGCCCAACTGATTAAATTTTCATTTGGGTTCCAACTAAAGGAGCAAACCCCAGAAACTCTCTGAATTGTTTCCCTCCCCAGTTGTCTATTGGCCTCTTGCTCTGTTTCCAACTCTTTCTTTCTTGGCTTCTTTTTTTTATTATTATTATTATTTTATTTTTTATTTCCCCCTCTTGGTCAGGTTAAAGCGCTCCTGAGGGGTGATTGACGGGGGTTGCCATGGAGACCTCGGCTTGAAAAAAAGCCCCGTTAGTTGCCAACTCTGTGTGTTGTTGTTTTACAACTGTGACCGACCGTCACATGAGAGGGGGGACAGCTGGGGGCCGGGCAGCACAAAGGGGAATGGCTTTTTAATGGAGTGCCTGGCTGGCCTTGAAGACTCAATAAAGAGTTGCTGGTGAGTCCCCTCGCTGGGCCGGCCTAGCACACGGGGCTGGAGGCCCTTTGTTCCACAGGAGCTGGGATGGGAAAGTTGGGAAAACCAGCCCCTGAGAGGTGAAAACAAGAGGCCTTCCCCCCACTCACCGGACAGCTATTTTCTCTCACTCTCAGGGTGCCTGGACCAAGGGGACAAAACCCAGTGTCTTGGACAGGCTGCCACGCTGGGGGAGGCGGTTGGTTGGGAGGCAGCTGGGGGAAGGGGTGTGGGGAAGGAGAGGGAAGCCACAGCGGGAGAGGGGGCGGCAGGCCTGCCCCATGGCCCTCAGTGTGAAGGCAGGTGGCCGATGGGAAACTAGGCCGCTGGGCGGGAGGCAGAGAGAGCTCCAGCTCCAGACAGGCCTGAGCCTTAATGGGAAGCAAGGCGGCTGCTGAGGGGCCTTCTGCAGGAGGAAGGCAAGGCTCTTCATGACAGGGGCCAGGGATGCCTGTGTCCATAGACATACCTGCAGGGCAGCCAGGCCCAGGTGGCACGTCCACCTCTCCCAAGGCCAGCCCATGAGAGCCCCTCACCCCCCCAGCTGTTTTTCCCCATGGCAGCCTCCTGCCCCGGACAGAGACCTGAGTGCCAGGAGGAAGTGCTGAGCCAGCAGTGTACAATCAGGCCAAGAACTTAGCCTGATAGCAGAACCCAAGTGCCAGAACTCAGACCAGAGAGGGAGATTGACTCGGCTAGCAGTTTTCAAAGCATGGTCGGTGGGTCTCCGGGGGTTCCCCAGACCCTTTCAGGAGGCCCATAAGTCGAAACTACTTTCATGATAATCCTAATTTGCGCTGTGTCTTTTTCAATGTAGTGATATCACATCGATGGAGTGAAAGCCAACGGTGATGGAACCGCCAGCATCCTGGCACAAATCACAGCGGTGGTGCGCGAGGAGTCATTACATTCTTCAGGGCCATGCACTTTCAGCTCAAAAAAAGGCATGTTCCCTTAAAAATGTCCTTGATGAAGCTATAAATATCATTAATTTTTATGAAGTCTTAACCCCTGAGTATGTGTCTTGTTCATATTCTAAGGGATGAAAAGGAAGCACACTTAGAGCCCTTCAAGTCCAGGGAAAAGAACTTGTGGGACTGAGCTGAAGGCAGGAGTCGCTTTCTTCAGGGACTACTATTTTTACCAGCAGGAGCGACTGACAGACAAACTATGGTTTTTCAAATTTGAGTATTTGGCAACTATTTTCTCAAAAGCGAATAAAACAAGCCTATCCCTTCAGGGGAAAAAAACTGACAGTATCAGTTGCCAATGATAAAATCTGAGATTTCCACTGAAAATTAGACTTTTGGAAAACTTTTATCTGCTACTGTGACCTTGACCGTGCCCTAATACTTAACAGCTTTTCTGATGAGCCCGGTGATGATACTAATGACTGATCTTTTGAAATATCACATAATGAAATGTGTCAACATTTGGAAGATCTGCATTCCTCAGTGAACCAGCATTTTCCAAATAACCAATGTGTGAGGTTGCAAAGTCTCATGTCAAGGAATGAGTCATTCAAAGTGCTAGCCAGACCGATGGGCTTTACTGTAAGGGGGTATACGAAGTTCATTAAAGTGATTTCAGATTCCACATTGCAATTAACCTTTGAGAAACTACCACTTGTCGAGTTTTGGTGTAGTGTCAAAGAAGAATATCCACCATTATCTGCAGAGTCTATCCAGGCTCCCCTCCCTTTTCCAACTACACATCTGTATAAAGCTGGATTTTTTTTTTTGAGACAGTCTCATCTGTTGCTCTCAGTAGAGTGCCGTGGCGTCACAGCTCACAGAAAGCTCAAACTCTTGGGCTTAGGCGAGAGTCTTCTCTTACCTCAGCCTCCAGAGTAGCTGGGACTACAGGCACCTACCACAACGCCCAGCTATTTTTTGTTGCAGTTTGGCCAGGGCCAGGTTCGAACCTGCCACCCTCAGTATATGGGGCCTACTCACTGAGTCACAGGTGCTGCCCTAAAGCTGGATTTTGACCAAAACAACCTATCAGAAAGTTCTGGATGCAGAAGCAAATGTGAAAACTCAACTGTTCTCTACTCAGTCAGACATGGAAGAAATTTGCAAAAATACAGAGTGATACCACTCTTCTCACTAAAAATTTGTTTTGGAAAATATGGTTATTCTCATAAAAACATGTCCTTTAACAGGAAGTGGATTTATTATTGGAATTTTTAAATGAATTAATACATTTTAAAAATTTCTGTTTTGGCTCGGCACCTATAGCTCAACCGGCTAAGGCACCAGCCACGTACACCTAAGGTGGCGGGTTCAAATCCCCAGCCCGGACCCGCCAAACAACAATGACGGCTGCAACCAAAAAATAGCCGGGCGTTGTGGCGGGCGCCTGTGGTCCCAGCTACTTGGGAGGCGGAGGCAGGAGACTCGCTTGAGCCCAGGAGTTGGAGGTTGCTGTGAGCTGTAATGCCACGGCACTCTACCCAGGGGGACAGCTTGAGGCTCTGTCTCAAAAAAAAAAAAAAAATAAAATAAAATAAAAATTTCTGTTTTAATTTCTACTATGACAAACGCTGGTAGATCTATAATCCACACAAACCAAGACTTTGGGGGTCCTCAATACTTTTTTAAGAGGGTAAAAGGGTACCAAGACCAGTGGTCTTGAGAACCACTGTCTTAGGGCACTAACTAGGAACAGTAAACATATGTAGTAAGGGTTCAGTGGAGTGAGGCCCCAGCAGGGATAATTCTCTGGCCCCACACTTGGCCTTGGATGTGATGAGGGCCTGCCTAACTGCCACAGCCAAAGCATCTGAGAAGAAATAACATCACATCTTACATGAGACAGTCAACCATGGGCAAGACAGCGACCCTGGGATGCAAAGGCTGAGACAAGGTGAGATGGTGTTGGCAAGTAGGAAAAGCACGACCCAGGGGAGGCGGCCACTTCTGCCCCTGGCTTCAGCAGGATCTGCTCCATCCATGGGGTGACACAGCAGCAGCCTGAGGGTACAGGGGAGGTACCAACACCCTGGGCCATGATGCCCCATCAGGACATAATGGGGAGCTGGTGGATGGGGTGCCCAAGAATTTAGAGCCGAATAGGGAGGCAGTCTTGCCACTGGTGTGCAATTCACAGGATGCCCTGGGCCCTTTCCCAGGGATGTGTTAATTACCTTCCCCCACCAGTCCCCATGGGTACCAGGCTGGAAATGAGCAGAGGCAGGCTCAGCTTGCTCTGCTCTATTCTGCCTGGGAAAGCGGATGGTCCTTGCCCTACTCTTGGCTCTGGTGGAGAGATGTGGAATTTTCCAAGAAAACCTCAAAATCATCACTGAGAGTGGAAGACATGTGAAAACTGATCTTGAAGAGGAGAAAGGAAAGAGGGCAGGCCAGGCTCCCCAGAGACGCCTCTGACACAGGGGCTGGGGATGTGAAAGCTGAAGCTACCTATCTTCATTTCACACCCAGAGTCCCCAGGATGGGACCCAAATGTGACCTGGGGCCACAGGTCATCCCTTTCTCCAGATCAGAGGCACATAGGCCCTCTGGCTTCTGCTGAGAGTGACATCTCCAACCAACCAAATACACTGTGACACCCAATAGTGCCTAGCAAAGGTGCAGGGTGCAACACTCCACCCAATACAGCTGCACACCCATCTCTCCCACACACTTCCTCAAGAGCTATCTTTGTACCAAGGACCACATTAGCTGCTATGGGTTCACCAAGGACAACGGCGGAAAGGCTTATACTCTGACTGGTCCCTGCTCTCAGGGAAGCAGAGAAGTCACTGAACAACTACAACTCACTGAGACTGTGAGCTGTGGAGACATAGGGAGAAAGCCCCAGCTCAGTCCTGGGCAATCTGGGAAGGCTTCTGAGATGGGGTGGCACCTATGGTGAGACCTGGAAGTCCTGCACAGATGAACCAATGCAATACAGCTGATGGCAGCCTGGGCTCTGGGGACAGACTTGGGTTTGAATCCTCGGCTGCTACTTTCTGGCTTTGCAATCCTGAGCACTGGCCCCCTCTTCTGTAAAACCAGCAGTGATACTGGTACCTGCCTCCGAGGGCTGCTGAGGGATTAAGTGAAATAACACAGCTAAAGAGCCTAACACGATGCTTGGCCTATATTAGGCACTCAATAAACGTAAACCATGATGTTGATAACTGCAAGGCACCACGTGTGTTCTCACCCCCAATAGGTCCAGCACTGGTACGTCCCTGGTCCTGCTCTCTCAATGTATGACAGGCACACATGGGTGGGAGGGGACAACCCCAGGGCTTGGTTGAACAGATGACAGGCAGAAGTGGCAGCTGCCCACCCTCCTGGGCCTGTGGAGCATGAGTCTGTGCTGATCTTGAGGACCGTGTCTTCCAGCACTGAAACTCCAAGTCACCTGTCTGGGAAGAGGCAGGAAAAAAAAAAAAAATCCCACGGCCGTGCCCTCCCCTGGAAAAAAAATTCTAGGAAACAAAATACAACGACATCTTTTTATTTTGTTTTTTTCGGTAATTATACTAAAGATGAAAAACTCATAATAAACATCTCCCAGTCCCCACCTGCTAACAGTAATTATAATAGACTCAACAATAAATGGTAAAGCAGGGCAGAGCTGCATCTCGGGAATTCTCTAGGGCATGTGGATTAGCTCGGAAAGCCTGAATGATTAAAATACACTAATTAAAATTTTGTGTTCCTTGGTAACTCGTCTGCCTGGGCCCCTGGTGTTGGCAAAATGGGAATTAACGTGACAAAAGCAACACAGAGGGTTTTTGTTTTAAATAAAGAAAAAAAGAGAGCGAGAAAGAGGAAGAGGGAGAAGGGAAGATCTATATAAACAAGTTAGACACCAGGAGAGAAGAAAGGCAATGTGGTTTTCTCTCTTTCTCTAACTGGAGCATCAAAATGTTTGGGAGAGGGAAGAGTCAGGGAGGGTCCAGGCCACTGAGGGGAGATCTCCTCTGCCTGCTCTCGGGTCCTCAGGGACCAGGGAGCATGCGTCCAGGGGTCACTGTTTGAAAACAATTACTGGAAAAAAGAGGGTGGGAGGAAGACAAGTGGGGCCCATAGGCACCCACCCAGTCCAGCTTTCCAGAGGATCCCCTCTAGGGCGGCTACATACCCCCAACTCCCCTCCTCACGGCCAACGGGACCCTGGGAGGACACAAGGGAGCTTCTACCCCATTGCAGTTGCACAAAAGAAATTGAACACTTTTGAGTTGCCCTTAGCAACCTAATTGCATCAGTACATTGCACACAGGAGCCAAAGTAACTGAATTTTGATGAAAAGACGGCGGTAATTTACGGCATCACAAAATTAGTTGTCATGGCGACGGGTTAATTACATCTCAAATTAACAATGCAAGTGTGGTGAAATTAAATATAAATCATATTTTCTGCATAAATTATAGGGGTTGATTAGACCGGGGCTCTGGGAGAGGGAAAGGTTGAGCCGCCACGGGCCCCAAGCTGCATTCTGAGCTGACGAGAGAGGCGCCTGCAAACGCGGGCGAGACCGGGGAGCTCTGGGAGGGGACGGGGGACCGGCAGAGTCAGGCGCCAGGGCTGCCGGGGCGGCTTCCCTCTGCTCCCGCTGCCACTCGCAGGCTCAGCCGGCTCCACACAGTGCCAGGGCTGTCCCCAAAGTTTGCTTCTGTTTGGCTCAAACTTTGGCTGGGGGGAGGGGAGAGGCTGGCAGAAAGAAGGGATGGCTGGTGCCTCTCAGCTGAGTGCCAGGAACAGAAGTACTGCCTTCACCCACCCCAAACGACTCTCCTGGTTTCTGTGCCCTGAGCCCTAGGAAAAACCACCACAGATGGTGGCCTTAACCCTCTGTCCCTTCCGTTAAATGGGGTCAAATGGTTTCCGAGTCACCGGCATCTGCCTAGCAAGGGACGGGCCCTGTGCCACCCGACAGGCCAGCAGTGCATGACTCTGGGCCATACCAAGAGCACGTGTGAGTTGTAGGTACCCAGGGTACCAGAGGCAACATGATCATGGACAGCCAGAGACACATCTGGTTGCAAAATGTGCTTCTCTAGCCAGCTCTGGTCAAGTGACTACCCTCCTGACACCACTCTCTCCCACTCAGGGACAGGGCAGTCTGACATCCTCGAAGAGCAGGCAAATGAAACCCCAAAAGCCACTGTGTTCACTCTACCCAGAAACATGGACGATGCCCCAAATACCCACACCCCAGTCCTACCCACCTGTTGCTGATGGGCATTTCTGGGCCCTAGTGCCTAGCCCTGCTGCTCCAACCTCAACTGGGTGTGCGCCCATGCCAGGCAGCTGCACCAGAATGCCCAGTGAGAGATCCTTTAGAATCCTCCCCCTCTCCCTCACGCTTCCGGCCCCCATTTCTCGGGTTCCAGAGAATACAAGGAGAACTCCGAGCTCATGGATGAACACTTGCTACCTGGACAAAGGTATCCAGAGGCCACAGGCCAGGAACTCCAAACCTCAGTGAGCAGCACATTATTGAGAAGCCCAGCCCCATGGAGTCCTCAGGCCCCTCCTTTGGAGATTCTGATTCAGTGAGTCTGGATAGGGCCCAGAACTGTGCTTATAACCCACTCCACTGGAATCCTGATTTGGGCAGTCTCAGCCCCATACTTAAGAAACTGGCAATATTGTTATTAACCCCATTTTGCAGATGAGGAAACTGAGTCCAGTAAAGTAGAGTTACTCCTTAAGACAGAGCAGAGCAGAGACTTAAACCCACCTCTGAGTTTCACTCATCGCATGCAATGCTTCTCTCTCAAGGATGTGCCAGGCACCACGCCAGGCCACATGGGAAATATGGGTACAAATGAAGCACCAGCCTGTCCACGAGGAGTACACAATCTAGCAGCAGACACAGGGACAGTGCGGCAGTCACCAAGGGACAGAGATGCAGGAGCAATGATGGGGATGGGGGAGGCAGGGACCAAGTCGCTTGGGTAAGAGCTGCCCAGGCCCACAGGTGTTCCCAGGGCCAAGGCTGGGCTGTGTGCCCAGTGGGGCTGTGCCATACATCACCTGGCCCAGGTGGGAGGAATTTCCTGAAAGGCTTCTGCAGAGGCAGGGGTGAGGGGAGGAAGAAAAGAAGGCCCTTGGCCGTCCCCTGACCACGGATGTGCATGTGCAGCTCATGAATATTTCAGTGACCATTTATTTATCCCTGCACCATCCAGCTGCCGGGGCCACAGACCAAGGTGGATAAATATAGCCAGTGGACGATCAATGAGGCATCCGCTCCCCCACCCCCAGCCACATCCATTAGGCCCCTCGTTCCCACAACCTGCTGGCTGGGCACCTTGTCCTGCTCAATTGGTTTCCGATTTTCATTAGCGGTGGAGGCACAGCCCCACTCCAACCCTGGGTGTCCCCCTCACCCATCTGGGCCCTCCCCCCTCGGGCTGGGCATGGAGCCCAAGGCTGCCGTCAGCCTGGAGGGGCCTTTCAGAAGGCCCAGCCCACCAGAGCAGTGAAATGAGGGAGGGTGAAGAGCTCAGTGGACAGACCTCATGTCCCTGGCTGCTACTCTGGAACACAAGAAAGGGTAGTGGGGTTTCCCTAGGATGGCCAGCAAAGCAAGCTAGTTACAGAAAACTGGGGCTCTAGTTTGCATACCCTGAAATTTCTGGGAGAAACTCCCATACCTGGAAGGAGGATGGGTAAGGGCTGGCCCTCCTTGGGTTGCCACAGGGGACCCTTGGTCCACAGCCCTGAGCAGGAAGATTCACATAGGCCACCGTGACCTTCTGCTCCCCAAGCCAGGCCCCAGCCCCATCTTGCCACCCAAAGGAACAAGAGTAGGCCAAAGCACTCCAAGGGCCTCAGAGCAGCCAGGAGGTCCCTGGCCAACCCCTAGAGCCTACTCCTTGTGCCAGGCTGCGGGCTCCTACAGAAGGCTCAGGCACAGCCCTTGACAGGCACTGTATGCAGCCAGGTAGTGACAGTGGGGACAGGCTCAGCCCTGGCAGGGGTCCCAGGCCCCTTTTACTTATTCAACAACTAGTTCCTCAACACCCACAACTTGGCGACTTGCGACGTTGTCCTAATCACTGGGGGTACAGCTACGAACACAACAGCTTACAAACTCTGCTTTAGTGAGTCTGCCCAGGGTGGGGGTGGGGCCAGACAAACCATCAAGTAAACAAACAACTACTGAGTTCTGTGAAGATGACAAAACCAGGAGAACTATGGAGGTGGACTGGGGAGAGAGGCAGGGCTACTTTAGCTGCCTCTGACAGGTGACATTTGAACCAGAGACAGAGTGATAAAGGAAAGATGGCCGCCTGGGCCTTCTGGGTGAGGAAGGTAGTGGGGCTGGGGCTGGGAGGGCAGATAATGCCATAAGGAGAGCACCCCACCCAACCCTCCTTCTGCTGCCAGGTGGCAGAAGGCCCAGGCCAGTGGCTGGCAGGAAGAGTGCCCAAGACAGGCTTGTAAGAATCAACATGGCCTGAGGTGGGCAGGAGAGGCAGGGACACAGGCCCCCTCCTCCCCAGTGTCCACCAGGACAGGCCAGGTGGATCCCACCAGTACTAGAAGGATGCAGGGCCATGGGGTCACCAGGGCTTGGACTTCATCCACCCCCCTGGCTCTATCCCAAGCCATTTCTGGAGGGGCAGGGCCTTGACCTCCCTTCCCTTGTCCCTTTGCCTCAAGGACACAAAGGTGGGGTGGAGGTGAGGAGGAGAAGCAGCAGCACAAATCCCAGAGGGAGAAGAAGAGGTAGAGGGAGGCAGGCCTGTGCCTTTAAAAGAATTTTCATTTAAAGGCTCTTCTCTCTTCCACCATTTCAGTGATCTATATGCAAATATGCTAATGCATGCAAATTAAGACACCACTTTTAGTCCCAATTTAATAGAAAGCATTAAAATACCATTTTTTTTTCCAAAAAACTCCATATGCATGAAGGAAGGTTTTTTTTTTCTTTCTTTTTTTTTTTTTTTACTTTTCGCTAAAGTCACATTCCGGCAGCAATTTTATGCTGTCAAAATGTTCTCAACAAGGGAAGATTTGACTGGCTTCTCTGAGAGCCAGTCACAGAAAGCTTGGGCTCTGCTTCTTGTTGAGTTCTTTTTTAAAAACATTTTGCAGGGGCTGGAGGGGTAAGAAGGAAGAAACAGCAACAACAACAACAGCCTGATGAAAAAGACAGCGAGTGTGTTTTGGAGGGTGACTTCTATTTCGGGCCAGGGGCCAGGCCCCTTGGCGCACAGTGAGCTGTGTAACCTCCAGCGGCTGCAGAGTCCCACGTGGGGTGGGTATGTGTTCGTGGGCCCCTCCAGCTCTGTCTGGAAAGGGGTGCAGGTAAAGCTCAAATGTGCCACTTTGTGTCACTTTGAGGGACATCTCCCAGGGGTCCGGGACGGGAGGACCATGATGAGGAGGAGGAGGACATCAGAGCAGGCAGGGCATGGGGCACGGCATGTGTGGTGGCCCCCGCTGCACATCAGGGCTGTCTATTTTCATTCTTCTCGCTGGTCTATAATTAAGCTTGGGCTGCTCCCGTCTGGGCTCATAGTCCAGAGTTCCAAAACTCTCCCCCACCCCCAGGCCCACTCCTCATTTCCCCAGCCTTGCTGGCCACTCTGACTCCCCACGGACCCTTAGATCTTTGTTCTGAAAGGCCTTTGTCAAAGCAATGGGGCCACCAGCCTCTGAAGACCCCAAGCTGAAGTCTGGCCCAAATGCCCCAGACAGAGCTCGGGCAGAAGCTGTGCTGAATGAAGGCGCTTCGGTTCCCCTCTCCATGTCTCTGGGTCCTCTCTTTGGGGTTCTAGTTCCTTGTAACACCCTAACGTCTCCAGCACCTGCATGCTGCCAATTCCTCTACTGTTCTTGGCTTTTCCTTCCCGTCTGAACTTGAGGCTGACCCTTGGAAAGGTACAGGTGCTCTGATCCCAGTCGTGTTCCTTCAGCCACTAGGGGAGAAGGGGCAGTTCCCATTAGGCAGGTGGAATCCACGGACCAGAGCTCATTTGTGTCACAGCAACCCAGAGTCACAGTGTGTCCTTGTCTCGTAGTTAGGTATTCATACCTACTACCACCATCGGATGCAAAAACTACTTGTCTTGCCCACACCAACCTGGGAGCTTGTCTCATTCCTCTTGGCGACCCTATAGTATACTATTACCAATTCTGTGTTCCAGATTGGGAAAACAAGGCTCAGGGAGGTGACTTGCCCAATGTTTCACAGTGGCTAAGTGGCAGAGGGAGGCCTGAGCACCTTCCCCACTCGCAGAACCAGCTGGAAGCCAAGGGCTATGCTTGGAACCTTAAACCAAACCAGTCTTCTCCCACTACCCCAACCTGCTCCAACTGGGGCTTCAGCTCCACATCTGTATAATGGGAGAGTGAGGTCGTAGGCCTCTGTGGCTCCTTCTGGCTCCATCTGTTCACAAGTGTGTAACAGATGGACAAGAAATAGGGTGGGAGCTGGGGGATCTCCCAAGCCAGGGCTTTGAGGCAGACTGCCTCTCCAGGGCCACTCGGCACTGTGCCAGGGACCCTGAAGAAAGTGGGCTAGGAGGTCAAGCAGAGCTCAGGAAAAGGGGGGGGAGGGTGGAGAGACAGAAGGATCTAGAAGCAAGAGGTGGAGAAGGAGAAATTAAAAATTGAGGATAAGAGGTGCTCAGTAAAATTTAAAAAATACTTAGATTGAGCTTTCAGAACATGAGAGCAGAAGCCTCAACTGAAGACAAAAAGTGCAAACCAAAGACCAGGAAAGGCCTCTACTGGCCCAGGGCTGGGAGCTCAGGCTGGGGGTGAAGGAAGGAGGGCACCCCCCACGCGCAGGGCTCCAGCAACATGCAACGGCAGGTGCAGAGAGCCAGCTGGGGTGGCATGACAAGGCCCGTCTAAGCAGAGCTGGTGGTGGAAAAAAGAGATTTCGATATTTACGGGAAATAACATTTGTTGGTGCCAAACCTCTGGTTTTATTGTCAGAACAAAACCAAACCCAACCACCGAAACTCGTCCTCAACTGAGAATCCACACGGAGGGAAATGATTTCCCCATCAAACCAGTTTTATTGGATATAAATATCTAATTATTCCTACCAGGCCCTGGAATGCCAGACATTTTACAGCTTTTATAACATGTGTAGGAGTCTTTACAAACCACTCATATATATATTTATATTTATACATAGATAGCTATACGTTAACAAACCTGCTTTGGATTTCATCGGAATTATTTTTTGCTTACTGGGCAGTTTTTTCTTTTTCTTTTTCTTTTCTTTTCGCATATCCAGCAAAGATCTGGAATGTTTTGGTGCTGCTCACACCCTCTTTCCTTGGGGTGTTTTCTGAGACTCAGTGTGCCCAACCCAGAAGGGCCTGGGGAAAGGGCCCCCTCACCACCTTGAGGTGATATACACTCCCACCCTTCCCTGCCACGGTCACTTGGTGGTCCTAAGGCACACTCTGACTCCTAGCACTCCACACCCACAGGGCTCACGGGCTCAGGTCACTATGCCACACATGACTCAAATGTGCTGTCCCAAACAAACAAAAGTATTGACTTTTCAAGCATAAGGCACACGATCCAGCTTTTCACAAAACAAGAACCAGGGAGGACACAAAGAGCTGGGCAGCGGGGCAGGAAGGTGGGAGGGGCAGAGGAGAGAGGGAAAGTTGTCTTGCAGGGAATAATGTGGATCAGGCTGTCATCTGGAGACCCATCTTCATCTAGAATTAATGCACTAAAGTTCTTTTGTTTTTCCTCTAAATGGTTTTAAAGAGACAGTAAAACCTCGGGACAAGGGGGCTTGGTGTGCAGCTGGCCCAGGCCCTGAAATGTGAACGGGCAGCCATTCTAGCCAGGCCTGTGTCCATTACCTCCCCCATCCCTGCCCCACCCCACCTCCTGATTTCTCCCAACTTGTCACAGAAAATAAAGTTAAAAATCTCTTTTACGGATCCCAACAAAAAGACTGAAAGTCAAAGTGAGGAACTTGAAATCTTCCTGCTAAGGGGGATAAGCCCTCACTGGGCACACGGAGGGGCGGGAGAGAAGGAAGAACCGGTTGGAGAAGACGTGGAGTCCTGGCTAGTTCCTGGGCTAGGGACGGCCCCTGGAAGCAGTGCTGAGACAGAGTGTGGTGAGTACTGCAAAGGCCAGTCTTCCCCAGACAGGTGTCCCCTTGGCCCTTGAAGCTCAGGGAGGCATTGGAGCTCCCAGGACAGAGGGGCAGAGGCTGAGGGACAGAGGAGTCTGGGCGTAAACCAGAGAATCCTAAGAGGCCCTGGAAGAAATCAGGGTCACGAAAAGCTCTCCCTTGAGGCCCAAGGGTCAAGGGAACCATTCCGGTTTGAGTGATATTTGGGGAGACTCTAGCCAGAGGCTGGATGTCTCCACGGACAATGAGAAGGAAATCATATTTCCAATCGCTCCCCACTCAGAACTATCCCTTCACAGGCTGAAAGGGCTCAAGATTAAGGAGAGCGCTGGGCCTCGCTGAGAACCTTCTAAGGAACCTTCTAAGGATGCCCACACACCCTCCGTGTGGAGACCCATACTCAGGGGGATGGGCCGGGCCGGGGGAGCAGAGAACAAACAGCAGCAACAGGAACAGAGTTGAGCCATTTCAATTATTCATATGCCAGATGGATTCTTTTCCTGCCTTTTTTTTCTATAAAAATAAGGAGGGAGGGAGGAGGTCTTACGACAGTCTCTGAAATGGGGGGGGGGGGAAGCAGGGAGAAGGGGAGAAAAAATAGAAGTCAGATTCCCCATTTGCACCCCTCTCCAGCCCTGGAGAACGTCCCCCATCCCCTGATGGCAGGACAGGAGGGACCAGAGGTGTCTTACAGGCGCCCACGAGCAAAGAGCAAGAAGCAAGGGAAATTGTCGAGGAAAGGGAGGGCGAAACAGGAGCAGGGAGCACGGGGGAGGGGAGGCAGGCAGAAGAGGGTTCTGACCTTCTGTGAAGGATATAAAAAATCCAGCCGCCTCAGGGGACACCCAACTATCTAGCATATTGCTGTTAAAATGTCTGCAAAATTTAATACACTTGGCATACCATCTAATCAGTCCTTGGAAACTCGGGCACTCTCTCCCTCCTATACTCAAACTGCCTTAGACCTCAGGCCTGTGGTACTCCCCAGCCAGTCCCGATTTTAGATAAAGTTGCCCCCTCCCAATAAAAACAGCTGCTGTGGCTTTTAGGACACATTTCATCCTGAAGCTCACTCAAGGTGCAGAATTTAGAGGGTTTCTAGGAAGCTGGTGGAACAGCAGAGAGAATGAGGGTGGGGTCCAGGGGCTGGAACTCTGGTCCCCAGATTTCTTGGGGGGGGTGCACTAGCAGAAGAGAAAAAGGGCTCTGTGGGCAGATGTGTACTGACAAGGGGACATGGTCTCAGATGGACAGGCCAAAGGCTCCCTGTCTGGGGAGTCAGTGCCAGCCATTCATCCTGGCAGCTCTCATTTAAATAGCTGCCTGGCACGCCATGTGCCCCAGCACACACCCAGACTCACGCCCAGCCGTGCGCTCCATCCATTACCCTCTAAGATTCCACCACTACTTGAGGTCCCTAACAACCAGCTAGGAAGTTTCCAGGTTACCCTATGGAATGGGCTACCTGACCTTCTAGCTGAAGCACAGCAGTCAGAACCTAGTATGATCTAGATATCTTCGCAGGTCACCACTTGCGTTGCTTGACAAAGATCTCACAGAGCTCCTGATTGGGACTGGGGGGACTGATCCCCCAAAGCTGCACCTTCTGCCCCAAGGAAACACACGGTTCTTACCAAATTCTTTGTCCTTTTTAAATTTCCTGGCCACGGACCTTAAGCCTCAGCTGGTCTAAATTAGACCGGAACATCCCTAAGAGATTCAGGGAACTCCAGACAGCCTGTGCCATGCTTCTTTATGAGACAGAAGTCGGGTGGGACAGGCCAAGAACTGAGAGAACCTGGAGTCCTCTCCATCTGCAGGAGTGGCCACAGTGGCCAGGACAGAGAACACAAGTGGTCCTCTTCAACTCCCTGCCCTTCACCAGGTGGGGAAAAACTGAGGTAAACAAGAGAAGGGGACCAAGGCGGGCATAGGTAGGGCCAGCTTTCTGGGTGTGCAACCCCTGCAGTCACACAAACCCCTAGGCAAGAATGGTGTGTACTCTGCTTAATGCCCTGCTGTTACTGCCATGAACTTTCTTAATCATTTTAGAACAAAGGGCCCCATATTTTCATTTTGTATTGGGCCCCATACGTTACCTAGCTGGTCCTGGGTGAGGATTTTGAAAGATCAGAGGATCTGAGTTTGAATCCCGAGGCTCTGTCCCCTTTAAGGCATGTGAAATCAGAAAAGCCACTAATTATCTCTGGCCATAGGGTACCTTACCTATAAAGTGGAGCGATCATATCTGCTTACACAGTGGCCGGGAAAATCGAGGGGGTTAGGGAAAGAGCTTTGGGGAAACGATCATATGTTCCCATCCTAATACAAGATGTGTTGAGCAAGAAGGGGACAATGAGGCCTGGTGGTGGCTTCCTCTCACCCTAAGGGATCATCTTATTCTGTTGTGGCAAGAGGTCTGCCTCCAAAGCAGCACAGAGGGAAGCCTCTGGCATGCCCAGCCCACTGGCCCCATTCACAGGTGAAGAAACTGGGACGAAGTCAACAGGTGACCTGCCTGTTGTCACAGAGCTGCCTCGAGGTAGGGCAAGGCCTAGGACACACTGTTCCCCCTGTCCAGGCCTCTGCCTTAGCCATAGGACACTTGAGATGGGGACAGTGACAAGGAGGCATGATTTGGAAAAGGGAGGAGGGAAAAGCCTCATCACACTCCATCTCTCTCTCTCACACACACACATACACACGCACCCTGCACACGCCATGCATGGCAAAATTAAAGCTGAGAACTTGGCCAAAAAGAAAAATCCTACCCCTATTCCATCGAAACTTATTTTAGGGCAGGAGGTAATTGCCAAGGATCCAAATAAAAAGCCAACCACAGGCTGTAAACGGCTCCAAGTCTTTAATTAGACCCCAAGAAAAAAAAAATAGTGGCGAAAAGAAAATGAAAGTAGGAGAAGCTCCCAAAGGAGAGGATATCCATGTGATCCTTTCTGCCTCCCGGTCCAGCAGCTTCAGAGGACGGCCCCTTTGCCTGTAGCTGGCAGCAGGGGTGTCCATTAAATAGGCTGGCACTGCTCATTGCTGGGGACAGGCACAGAGCCAGACAGCACCTCACCTCCCACCGAGGGCCAGCCTGGGCCAGGACCTTCTCCTAGGATCTTCCTGTATCTCTGCCCACAGGCGGTGGCCTCCTATTGGCGCACCAGGGAAGGTGAGTATTTCTACCACTGCTGGAGGTGAGGGATAAAGGAAAAGAAACAGCTGAAGTGGCCTTTGACTCACTAGAAAATCCACCTATTAACCTGAAAGGCCTGGCTCCTTGGCCACAAAGCAGCATACCTGCACACCTGCTTCTGCCACTCCCTGGAGCTGTGTTCCAGGCTGCAAGCTTCAGCCCCTTCTCTTGGCCCCGTGTGGGGTTGGGTAACTCTGAGTCCATGTGGGTAAAGCAAGTGACCCCATGGCTTCTGAACCCCACATGGTCCCTCCTAACCAGAAGGGGACACATAGAAATCTTCAGAGCAACAAGTGACATGTGATGGCCACCCAATCGGCTGTGCCATTTCACGATAACAAAGAAAGCACACACAGACCCTCACCCCAGAGGGCACCAGCCACAGCATGACCCCCTCAGACTCCTGCTGGGCCTCTGGCCCTTGGAGACACAATAGACCTCAGACTAAAGGTGGGTAGGGAAGAGGGAAGCTGTCTTTGGGAAGGGGGGGGGTCTGCAGAGGAAAGAGGGGATTGCAAGATGGTCAACCAAATCCCAGAGGCAGGAGGACCTTACTAAGGGCCACTTGCCAAACAGTGGCAGATGAACAGCTGCCATCGAGGTTCTAACAAGGGCCAGGCCCAGTGGCAGATGAAGGGCACCCACCCAGACCGGGGAGGAGCCTGAGGGAGAACGCTTCTCAGTGGGCATTCAGTGAACATGAGGGGAAGCTGTGGTCTCCGTCCCAGGCTTTGCAGGGTGGGAGGCTGGGTCGGGGAGAGACCCTGCCTCACCCCAGGGGGCATCAAAGGCAGCAGGGGCAACCACAATGAAGAACCCCATCCTGCTCACTCATGGGCCACTGCAGCTGCCTGGGACCAGAACTGCCACACCCACACCTAGTCCCCTTCCAGAAGAAGCACTCGCTGGGAGTAGGGTGCAATGTGCCCCCCTTTCAAAGCCCTCCCCCAACTCTGTAAGCCTAGCAGATGAGATAGTGCTTGCCCTCTCCACGACGCAGCTCCGCCCTGCTGTGTGTGCTGTATTCTCCACCCGCTTCCTTTCCTGTGTCTCAAACAAGTCAGGGAGGACAAAGTAGGAGGTGGCCCAACAGCCATAAGGGCAGCTGCTTCTGCTCATTCAGTACCTACCAGGCCTTAGGGACTACCTTCCTGCCAAGAAGGTATTTTGTGCCCATTTTACAGAGAAGAATAATGAGGTGAAGTGATGGTGAAGCCACATATCTGAAAAACAGCAGGCCTGGACAGCAACTCAGCACCTGCCTTTCCACGCACCTCTCTCCCATCACCCCTCCTGCTGCTCACCAGTCCCAGGCAGGGCAGGCCCGGCCACCCTCCCCCCACCTCCCCACTGCTTTGAGATCTCTGGTCATTGGTTTAATGCATGTGCCTTGTGCACTTAAAAGTGTCATGAGATGGCAGTCATGACTCCATGGTGCCTGTGATTCCCAGCCACCTGCCATGCCCTGCTGTGACAGCCAAGGGCTACATGGCCAGAACAAGCCCTCAGGAGGAGAATCAGGTGGGAATCAGAGCCTTTGAGGTGGCCCCAAAGCCGCCCAGGCAGTCAGGAGGGGCCTTCCTGCTGGCTCCCTCCACATACATTTCTCTCCAGGGAGCAGGGGCGCTCAGGTTGCAGCCTTCAGGGATTCTTCTCTAGTGAGGAACCCTATGGCTGCTGCTCCCCAACTTCCCTCCCAGCTTGGGAATGGGCTGGGAGAAGCAGTGTGGGCCCCCACAGAGGCAGCAAGAGCCCTGCTAATTAATTAGCTCTCCGTCTTCCCTGAGTGCTCACTAGACACAACCAGATGGTCTCGGCGACGTGCCCTCTACCCCATCCTCTCCTTGGAACCACATGGCAGCTTCACTTTCCACTCTCCCTCCGTCTTTCCCTTTTATACTGTAAAACTCCACGATAGCCCCTTCCCCTTCAGCCAGGCAGGGCCCAGACAGTCCTAGAGGGATAAGGCAGATGAGAATCCTGGTTCAGGCTTATGGGGGCAAGAAGTTCTAAGTGGGGTCTCTTAGCAAAAGTTTTTAAAAGGTTCCAGTTCTCTTCCCATGTTTAGCCAATTCAGCTAGGGAGCTGGGGCAGGAGGAAGACTAAGGGCTTAGGGTGTCCCTGTATTAAGAAATACTACCTTAAAATCCTATACAAGGCTCAGTGCCTGTGGCTCAAGCGGCTAAGGCGCCAGCCACATACACCTGAGCTGGTGGGTTCGAATCCAGCCCAGGCCCGCCAAACAATGATGGCTGCAACCAAAAGAAAAAAAAAATAGCCGGGTGTTGTGGCCAGTGCCTGTAGTCCCAGCTACTTGGAAGGTGGAGGCAAGAGACTTGCTTGAGCCCAGGAGTTGGAGGTTGCTGTGAGCTGTGATGCCACAGCACTCGACCCAGGGGGACAGCTTGAGGCTCTGTCTCAAAGAAAAAACAAAAAACAAAAAAACCAAGGCCTGTTTGTCCCCCTCTCCCCAGGAGGGCACGACATACAAGTTGCTCCAATGAGAAGCAGAAGGCTCACTGGGATGCTTTCTGTGGGCACCTCTGAGTTCTAGGTGAGGCGGTAACCTGTGAGGTTATGCCATGCTGTCCTCTGATCAGCCACCATGGGTGCAGACATGCTCACCCAGGCAGGGGCATCACATGATGGAGCAGCAGAGTCCCCAGGGCAGGAAAAGTCAAGGGAAGCTGGAGCTATGGCTCTCAGAAGCCCTGGAAGCACCGAGGCCCAGGAGCCAGGGATGGCCCCCGCCACAAGTCCTTTCCTTGGGGAGGCTACACAAGGCCCAGTAACTATGCAATGTGAGTCTAGGCTGGTGAAGCTGTTTCTCATTTCTGGGTATTGGTTTTCCCGCCTACAACATGAGGCTGAGCTGGACGAGCCCTGGGGTCACCAGGAGGATTCCAGGACTGCTGTGCATAGGGTGATGGCCACAACACTACTCACAGGTAGCACTCAGGGAGTGGGACTGGGATTATTACTGTTGTTATTACCAGCATTTACATAAGCACTGCTCTTCCAGATTCCAAATATTCTTTGAATCTCCTTTCAGACAGAGCTACAAAGGAATGGGGAAGATCTGAGCTTAGAGCCTATAAAAGCCACATTTCTTAAATTCCTTATCCCCAGAATCAAACTAGTGAGGAGAGGGTGAAAAGATCTGATTGGCGGTCATGAAGGGGACTGGTCAGGTTGCATGAGCCCCAGTGAACCAGACCTTGCCGGCACAGGACGCCAGACACACTGACCTCAGAGCAGCCGACAGAGGGCGGACAAGTGACCAGTCCATCCGGCCCCATCTTCAGGGGGATGAGCTTTGGGGTGAAGCATATTTATCTAGGGCAGCAAGGGTTAATGCCGGGGCTGGGAGAGGCCAGGCAGCACGGAGCACTCCCTGTTTATTAATAAGCTATTTATCACCAGCTTTGCTTTTAATGCCATTTGGGCTTAATGTCGTTAATGAAATATAAATACCCACGCTAACGATGTCGGTCAGAGGCAACACGGGCAGCAGACGGCTCAAGAAACAGGGCCAAACCGCCGGGCAGGCTGGGGAAGAGGCTGAGAGCTCGGGAAGCGGAAGAGGTTCCCACCAGCTCGGCACCCCCGGCCCCTTCTGCTCCCACCACAAGACTCCCGGCTGGCTGTGCCGGGAAAGGCTAGGAGGAGGGCAGCCGGGTAGGAGAGAGGAGGCCCCCCAGGGCGCAAGATGCTGTTAACTGCTGGAGACAGAGCTGGAGCGGTAGCGCTCCCACCTTAGGCAGTGCCCGCCTGGCATCGGGCCCCTTGGCTGCAGGAGGCTGGACTTCCACCAGCTGGCAGCCCTGAGCTCCCTGACCACGGGCACGGAGCCAGGGTGAGAGGGGTCATGAGAGGGAGCAGCAAGGACCCCACTGAGTTTTCCAATACGGAATAGTCCTCCCAGCCCCCCAGATGGCATGCCTTCCCTGAGAGGCTGCCCAGTCAGGCTGGGTGTGGTGTGGTCAGCAGATGGGTATTCCTGCTCAGTGTTTAAAGGTCCTGGAACACGGAGGTGGCCCTAGATAGCAAGCTGCCATCCTGACCTTGTGCCTGAGTTGGCCTGGAACCTCCCATATGGTGGCCATCCCTGCTCTTCTCTCCCTGGGCTCCAAATACATGCCCTTAGAGATGACCATCCCAAATTACCCCAGGAACTCCGGCCTTCCTCTTAGGGGTTGTCCCCAGATTATTCCTTGACACAAGCTTCACCTGGGGGAGGTAGCCTTGGCAGACAGATGCCCCAGAGAGGACGCAGACTCCACGCATCCAGGGGCTACAGGCTGGGAGACTCCCACAAGTGGCTGACCTTTGCATCCATCATCCTCTGCCTGTCCTATGGCAGTGGAGGTCACTGTGACCCCAGCCCCGCCCTACTTACAAAGTGCCCAGGTGGCTCTCCAGGGAGTGGCACCTCTTCGGGAGGGAGGTCCAGGCTGCCCTGGGGAGGGAGCCCCATCCCTCCCAGCCCTCCCCATCCAGTGTTGCCATAGGAAATACAGGATACCCAGAGAAGTGTAAATTTGCAATAAACAGCAGTTTTTTTTAATGTAAGAATGTCTCAAACATTGGACAGAACATACTTAGACTAAAAATTGTTTGCTGTTTGTCTGAAATTCAAATTTCACAGGGTGTCCTGTATTTTTATGTGCTAGCTCTGGCAATACTACCCTGGCTGCTTTGCAGGTAGTACCTGGCAGGTGGGGAAGGTTTCCTGTGGGTACCATGCAGGACATAAGGAGCAGTGAGGGAGGTCGTAAATCCCACCGGTGTCAGGACAGTAGACTCCTTTCAAGAGGGCTCTTCTCACTGTTCCTCTGCCCACCTCCCCCGTCACTGGTCACTACTACACTGTCCAGTACCATGGCTCACCTGTGGGGGTCCCCTTTTCCTGCTCCCCGCCAAAGTCACCTCCACATCCCCAAGGAGCACAGGGCTCATTTGCTGGGGCTTGGTGGAGCTCAGCTCAACGGCTAATCCCCTGGGTGGCTCCTGTCAGATTATTAATTAGCTAAAGCGGATCGGTCCTGGAACAACATGCGCTTGGACTTCAGATAAAGCAGGCCAGGAAGGCGGGTGGGGGCCTGCTTAAAGTGACAAGACCCTGTTTCTGAACACTCCCCGGAGGATTGGGGCAGGAGGAGGCTGAAGCTGGCGCAGACCCTTCATCACCCCCTCGCCTGCCCCCAGATGGACTGTCAAGAGAGGACATCCAAGGAGGGAGGTTTGGGCACTTAGGAGACCCCTGAGAGGAGGAGTCAGCGACAGTTGGGTCTTGTTTTTTAATAAAGAGCTTGTGCCTAATCAGATCATGTCACTCAGAACTCTTTAAAAAGCTTCTTCTTTCACTTGGGATAAAAACCTGAGTTCTCACAACAGCCTACAAGGACTGCAGGACCTGTGGGCTCCCACCCAGTCCCCCCGAACTCCTGTGGCACCTCCACTCACTCTGCTCCAGCCACACCAACAACAAGCCAAGTGGATTCCTGCTTCCAGGGTCTCACACCTGCTGCTCCTCTGATGGGAACATTCTTCCCCAGATGCTGACTGGGTTAGCCCGCTCCCTCTCTGATTTTCTGTCTTCACTCAAATGTCAACATCTCCGCAACCCCTTCCCCAGAAGCCACATCTAAAATCATAAACCGCGCACCACCACCACCCCCGCCTACTCCCTGTTGCAGTCTCCAAAGCTGCTTCAGTCTCCTCCTTCCCGTGAGCCTCTCTTCCTTTTTTCTCACCGATCATTTGCCTCCCTCCACCAAGTGTGAACTCGGAGAGGCAGGAGGTTTGTCTCTCCCGTTCACTGCTGCCTACGACAACTGGAGGCAGTGCTAATACCTAACGAGGGATGGAGGTGGAAGGCAAAGGACCAGAGGCCAGAAGTCAGGACTAAGACCATCACCTCTTCTGGCTCTGAGCCTGAATGGTGCCTTGGCCCACCCTGGAGATCACCTCTTCTCTGGCTTGGTCCCCACCTGTCCCCAGTTCTACCGCTATACTGGTGCTACCTGTACCTGAGTCCCAAGCATTTTCACTAAGACGCACTTCTAGGTTCTAGATCTTCTGAGGCAGTGGTTCTCAACCTTTCTAATGCCGCAACCCTTTAATACAGTTCCTGTGGGTCACAGCCCACAGGTTGAGAACCGCTGTTCTGAGGGATGCCCTAGGGACCCTGTCTCTGTGTCACAAACCCCCCTTCTAGCTGAGACTACAAGTCACTCTGCCTGGAGAGAAGGGCAGGGTAGGACGTAGGACGTGGGACTCACAGCTGCTGCCCGGGCCCAGCTCAGCAGCCAGCAAACTCCTGGGCTTGGATTGTTTTGACTTGAGTCGGTGAAGCTGAAATATTGAGTCACAACGGCCCTAAACTTCATTACCAGCTCTTAACACAGATTACTAAGGGAAAAAAGTTGCTTTTAATTGCTTTTCCCGATTAGCATTTCTGGAGAAGAAACTAGTATTTAATTACACCTTTCTTCCTTCACCCCCTTGGCCACACCGGTCCAAACTCCTGGCTACCACAAAGGCTTGGGGTTAGAAAAGACTCTTGCTCCTGAGAGGGGCCAAGGAACCAAAGCAGAGAGAAAACTCTGGTGGCGAGTGGAGGGTGAGGAACACCCCCAAGCCTGGTGGATCAGAGAGAAAGAGGCAAAGGTGTGGGCCGTTCGGGGGTAGGTTCCTACAGGCTGCCCCACGCCTCAGGGTGCTAACCTCTGGGCCTACGGACTTTCATCTGGACCAGGTCTACCTCTGACTAGATTCCAGAATAAAAGAGTCTGGGGGGAGCTGGTGGAAGACAGAGGAGGACTTACGGGCACATTGACAGTCGCTGGGACTCCCCTGGTGGGTGACACCTGATGTTACTGCTCCCATGCCAGCTTTTCTCACTGTGGGCGCTCAGAGGCCATGGGGACTGAGGCAGGGCAGAAGTGCTTCTCCCACAAGGCATCCACCCTCCCAAATCTATGGGTCATTCTGTCCTTTGGAGCAACCTCATCAGACAAGAAGTAGCTCTAGACAGGGCAGGTGTTTCCAACCCTTTCTAGCCCTGCTTTCCTTGGACCTGGGCTCGGTGGAATCCAGGGGCATCCTGACTCTGCTAGGAAGGCAGGGGAGGAACCGCCAGGGTATTAGCAACATAGGCTGTATTCTAATCAGAAACCAGAAAGATTAGCAATTCTTCCCAAACTATCTCCCAGTCATGTCTCTATCCAACCCAAAGTGACTGTAACCTTAGAGTCCACTCATCCTCCAAAGCGCCGTGTCACCCAGGCGTGGCGGGGAACCTGGGCCCCCACTTCCCTCAGCCAGCACCTCCCTCTCCTGACCCCACCCTTCTGCATCCCCTACCCCAGCTGTGAGCTCTGGAGCTGCCAGGCTCACATCAGATCAAAGCCCTGGAGGATGGCATTAGAACTGTCCAGTCCAGTTATGAGTGAAGGTCACAGATCTAGTGCAGACCAAGGAGGGAAAAGGCAGAAAAACCTCCCACGCGTGCACAGATGCATATGCCTGCCCACCTAGACACGCCCTCCCCCAGGGCCAGCCCGGTGTTCTGAGGCTGACAGACACACCCAGGAAGATTTGCTGACACACCCCTCGGAGCCAGGCAGAGGCACCAGCTGTAGGCCTGGGACAGCCCTGTCGCCGGCAGCAGGCTAAGCCACTGCCAGCCTGGCCTCTTGCTCCCTCTCATAACCCTCCTGGAAGTCAGAGCTTCCTAGAGGGCTGGACTGCTGTGCCCCATATTGCTACCCACTTGGGAAACCCCTATCGCCCCCCCTGCCAGACATCACCAGCCTGCCCTTCCCGTCACTCCCCTACCCTCGGGGGTCAGGCCTCCAGAGTGTTCCTGGAGGGCTGAGCTGGTCCATATGGCTGTGATTATGTTGCCAGCAAGAGCAAGTGCTCACTGGGGCCCAGCAGCCGGCTGTGACAGCTTCACACTCATGCCAGCAGGGCCTCTGGCTTGCTAGTGGGCTGCATAGTAGTGTCCGGGGCTGCACAGTAGCATCCAGGGCCACATAGGGCCTACCAGGGGAGTCAGGGTCACCTCACCAGCACAGTGTCCATGCTGGGATTGCGGCCCCAACGTGGCCTACACAAGCATGTCAGGACCCAGGAGAGTGGAGCTTCATGCCAGAGGCCCCAGAGAAGAGGACAGTGGCTCAGCTCTAAGTCTGACAGGCTACCTATGGCAATTCACACCTTTCCAGGTGGACTGTTAAGATCCCTGACAAGGAGCTGGGGCTGGTGGCTGAGCTGGCCCTACCAAGTGAGCTCTTAGATTAGCTCACTCGTCAGCCCTCACAACTAACCACCTGAAGTTCTATACGACCCGGCACCACAGGGAGAAAGGTGCCCAGGAGCTTAGCCCTTGAGAACACAGATCACATTTACAGCCACAGTGAGAAACTCCATGAACTTCTAGCCCCAGTCTCAGACCCAGCACAGAATCCATGGAGCGAAGGCACAAACTGGCTTCAGCACAGAGTCAGGGCCAATGGGATAGTGAGCTGGGAAGAGCCAGCTGTTCCAAGGCTGACTGCTGAGAACAGGCCTTCGTCCACACTGCCACGCTGACCAGGAGGTAGCTGGCCCACTCGGACAAGCCTTTCTTAGCAAGCAGCATGGTTCTGAGATGGCACTTCTCCCCTAGTCCATAGATGTTAAGTCTCTAAAAGCCATAGGGTGTTCTTGGCATTGTTGAGCTTGGGAGCATGAGAGAGAGGGGAAGACACAGGGCCACAGGTCAGAGGGTTCAGAGCACTGGAATCCTCCCATTTCCTCACCCCGTTCAATCCATCAGCAATTGCTGCTGACTCTCCGAACACACTCAACACTGTCCCCTCCCGCCTGTCCACCTGCTCCTCAGCCAGCCACCATCCTCTCACACCACCCACTGCAGTGGCTGATCTTCTGGCCTCCCGGTTTCTTCCCCTGGCAGCACCATCCAGCCATCTTTTTAAAACAAAAAACACGTCACTTTACCTCCCTGCTTCAAACGCTCCAGCGGCATCCCCGTCACCCAAGAATAAGATCCCAACTCCTCCCCCAGCACACACAGCCCTACAACACCCACCCCCATCCACCTCCTGGCCACTTGGCCTTTCTTTCTAGTCAATGAATGTACCAAGTTCATCCTACCTTAGGACTCTTAAACTAGTTGCTCTTTCTTTCTAGAATATTCTCCTGTCTGCTCTTCAGATGGCTGTCCACTTCCTGTCCTTCAATCTCAGCTAAATGTTACATCTTCAAAAGCACTCCTCTGAGCAGCCACCTAAGGGCCACCCGGTTACTGCCCTCACCTCCTTCTCTACTAGCATCTTCCTTGCTCATTTCTGCACTTGTCTGTTGCTACTTCCTCATACCAGACTTCATGAGAGCAGACCCTGTCTCATCCACTTTGTCCACCGGGGAATGACTGGCTGACACCAGGCCCTCTGTAACTGTTGAACAAATGCAACCAGATCTTCTGCAGAGGAGCCAGAAATAGGGAGAATCTGAGCCAGACAGGGTCAGGCCCATGGTCTTGACTTGAGCACTGACGTGCCCTCTTGTTCACACTGGTGGGGACAGGACACCTCTGAGACTATGGGCCAACCCTAGTCATTGGAAAGGGCCAGGAGAGTGAGGGAGTTGGCCATGACATTCCCTCTTGGAGCCCTTGGAGTTCCCAAGCTTCATTATCAAGTCCAAGACAGCCGACGCCAGGATGCGGGAGCCTTGTGGGACCTGTGGAACCCACACCCCACACTGGTGCAAATCCCAGCTAGCACGGCCCCTGGGAGTCAACAGTGAGTGGAAACTTCAGAAAGAGAAAAACTAATGGGCATGTTTTGCCCAGGGAAAGAAGAAAGCAAAATGCCTGCCACTGAGAACAGAGCAGGTAAACATTATCCCCTCAAAGGGGGCTCCACCCAGCCCTCTGATAGCCTCATGAGCAGAGCGCGGAGTGGGACAGGACGAGACCCTCCAAAGGCTCGAAAACACTGCCTTTCCAGGACTCACAACCATCCGCAGAGTGGAGACAGGCGAGAGGAGCCCAGGAAGGGAGTGATGAGGGGCAGATGCTGATGTCAAATCCAAGTGAGACTCCAGCACACCCCAGCTCCCCAAGCAGCTGTTCCGGGCAGCAGTCTAACAGCCCCATGGCCATGCAGGAGACAATGGCAGCACATGTGAAGCAGGACGGACCAAGTCCTGGGGTGGACTGCATTCTGGACACCAGGAAGAAGAGTCTTGGCCACACTGTTGCTCGACTACAACCAAAAGCTACATTTGCATCTGATTTACAAATCTCTGGGCTGCATCCTGGGCTTCTGCTAGTCCCCAAGGAGGCATGGCCTGAAATGAAACAGGCCTGCAGCTTTGGGTCTTACCAAACCCCACTGGGCACCAAGACCCATCTCGGCAAGTGCTTCCTCATTGCAAGTTCAAAGTCCAGAGTTGCAGAGTCAAGGGCAATCGTAGGAAGCAAGAGCTCAGGAGGGTGAGCCAGGGATGCTGAGTCCAGCGTAGCACACATGGGAGAAGCGGCCCTCAGACTTGCCTCCCAGACATCCTCTGAGCCTTTAGCTTCAGCCTCCACCCTAAGAACTTGCCCATTAACTTTATGAACACCCAATCCCTCTGGGCTGGTTCCCTCAGGATCTCAAGAGAATAAAGAATAAAGGCAATATGCAAAAAGTCACCTGCTGTGTGCAAACCGCCCACCCCCAGAACTGCCACGTTTGGTACCTGCAGGAAATAGCTAACAGCACCAGCCCCACAGACTACCTGTGGCTGGCATAGGTGGTTTGCCTTAGGCAAGGGGGCTACTTCCAAGCCTGGATCAAAAGGCACCTGTACCTTCTTCTCTAAGGAAGGTCCTGCTAGGCAGGACCACCCAAGAGAGCCCGGACGAGTCATTCCCAGGCCAGCTCCTACCACACACAAGCTCAGAGCAGATAGCCTCTGGACATGCAGAGAGGCTGGACCTACCATTACCTGAGCTGAAGTTCAGAAATGCCCCAATGCTTAGATCTAGGAGTAGCACTGGCAGGGCATGGGCTTCACCTGAACTACCTGCCTGCTGCTGGCACCATTTAATGTCACACCATGGAAACAGTGGGAGGACTCTTTCTTTTACAGTGGGGATACTGGAGATCCAGTAGATGGCAAAGCCAAGGCCAAAATGCAGGTGTCCTGCTCCTAGCTCTATTCTCAATCTGACATTTTCTTCTCTTTCATCTATGGTGAAAGCTACCACTATCCAGGTCAGAACTCACTGGGAAAATCAAGTCTACGACCTATGCGGTACCCACCCTAACAAGCAACCCTCAAACTGGCTAACCCACGTTTCCTGGTGGCTTCTTGGGAATAGAGAGCAGCTACCTTTGTATCCCAAGTGGCCAGGGTCCGAAGTCCATTCCAACACACACCACTGGGGAGTTGCAAGACCTCCTTGTAAAGGAGGGGTCGGTGGCCGTGGCAGCTGGAAGGGCAGGTGGGATGGAGTGGTCTTTGCCTTCAGTCAGCGAGGTCTGTTTACCTACCAAAATAAGAAAGGAGAAGATTAGGCTACAACTGATACCTACAAAGCCACCTCACACAGGAGGACAATGGAGAGTCAGGTTCCAACACCCCGCGTGGTAAGCTGCCAGCGAGGTAAGAGATTCTTGGCCCCTGCCTGCCAAGTGGCAGGAGACACTGCCATGGTGTGTGCCATGCCTGACCCTGAAACCAGTATGCCCTTTGCACAATTATTAGCCATTTGCTACGCAGTTGTCGCGCCTAATAAAAGAATCAAATAGGCAGAGACAATGCCAGGGCAAATCAGGTGCCACCTCAGGTAACAACAGAGTGATCACACCCAAGGCTCGGCACCCAGGGTGAAAGGTCAGCCTGACAATGGATCAAGAGAACACTGGAAACAGATCAGACCCCTACAACCAAACCAATCCTTGGGCTCCCCAGTGCCTGTGTCCTCCAGGCTTTCTCTCCCTTGGCCAGTTCCCAGCTGCTCCCATGAACCCTGGGTGGCCCTTGAGGACTCTCTAAAGGAGGCACCAATACGTATCTTTACAGCTACCCAGAATGGTGAACATGACTTCTTCTCCCTTCCCTTCCTTTCTCCCCATTCCAGTTCTGTGCTACTTTATCTCATACAAGAGAGAAAAGAGCCCACCCTGGACGGGCGCTCTGGAGATAGATGTTGGGACAAAAAAAAAAAATGGCCAAAGAAAGTTGGTGCCCTGCTCCCGACAACCTTTGTGTCAATTTAAGCAAATATTGTGGTGTTTCCATGGTGATTCCTGTTTTGAATATCCACTACACTCACTTTTTAAAGGGCTTTTCCTGTTTGCGTTTCAACTTGAAACCTGTAAATATTTTCAGCCTTTTTAGAAAAAATGAGCCCATATGCGTGCAAACACAAACACACCAGCTGATGTCGGCGCACAACCTCCCAGACCTGGAAGCAGGCTGGTGGATGTGAGGACGGGGTGCAGGGGCTCTCCCTCTGCTCTCGTGCCCACCACGCTCACGGGCATCAGGAAGCGTGGCACCGAAACCTCAGCCCATTCCTTCCCCTTTTGAGGAGGATTGCAGCATCCACAGAGGCTGTGTTCCCAAAGTGTGTGAGTAGGCTCAAGCCTGACTCCACAGGGTGGCATGGTGTGGGCAGCTGCCCAGCAGGTTCTCCAACTTAGCCCAGCCCTCAGAGTTCCCGGGGGCCTCCTGGGAGTGCACGAAGCCCTCTTCTCCTGCCTTTCTGAGTGGAAGGAGGACTTGGCTCTTTGAAGGTGAGGGCTTCAGCCTCAGCCCCACCCCACCTCAGCAGGGCAATGCCACTGAGACCAGCTCCCTGGGGGAAGCAGTTCGAGATGGACAGGGACAGTGGTGCAAGCCTTGGCTCAGCCCAGCTCCCATCCCACCCCTCAGCACCATACAGGGTTAACAGCGGGTTTCCTGGTTTCCATGGATTCCCGCCAGGCCCCTAATGTGAGTTTCGTGTGATTTGGGGGAAGTGGATTTCCTTTGTTTTCCAGTTTGGGAATATTTTTTTCTTTAAAAAAGAGGAAAAAACACTTTAATGGGAACTTCAGGGCCACTGGGAGACTCATTCTTCTGGGCTCTGTAACTCCCCTGCCTGTTAGTCCAGAATCCCCCAAAGCCCTGGGCAGCCCATCCACCAACAGAATATCCCTGGCCAGAGGAAAGGGTGCCTCAGCCCACCTGCTCCTGCCCCCACAATAGTCTCCTGCTGGGGGACTCTACCCCAATATCCCATCAGGAAAAGCCCACTGAAAACCCAGCATCTTACACGCAGGGAGCTGACACTCTCCTCTTCCAGGTTTACAAAAGCGACACACACATTTCCCCAGAGAAAAGGTCAAGAGAGACAGCTCTACCTTCCTGACTCTTGGCAAGGAGCTGGAATGACCAGAGTCTGCCCACATGCCAATGGTGAACAGTCCCTAGGTCACGTCCTGGTTCAGAAGGGGGTTCCAGCTAGGCGCAGTGGTTCATGCCTATAATCCTCTGGGAGGCTGAGGCAGGTGAATTGCTTGAGCTCAGGAGTTCGAGATCAGCCTGGGACTTGTGATGGGCACCTGTAGTTGCTGCTACTTGGGAGGCTGAGGCAAGAGGATCGCTTGAGCCAAAGAGTTTGAGGTTGTGAGCTCTGATACCATAGCGCTCTATCAAGAGTGAAAAAGTAAGACTCTATCTCAAAAAAAAGGGGGAGGTTCCACTTATGGGGAAAAAAGGTGTTCTAGACCCTAGAGGGTCCTTGTCTGGCGTCTTCAGCTGAAAGGCCTGAATAGGGCAGAAGGAGCTTCTCAGCTTTGGCGCCAAGAACAACTGAATAAAGGGTGTGGCCGGGCCTCCTCCTCTTCCCCAGTCTTCCCCATTCTTGCCACCCCCTAGTCCTGCCAGGGTGTGGCCTTGCTTTGGGACTGTCCCCAACCAAGTGGCCTGACCCATTTACCAAACCAGGACACAGGCCGCAGGCCGGTCTATGGACAGGGGCCCTCCCATGGCCCCAGGGGCCAGCCCAAATCCCAGCCAGAAGGTACAGAGCCCAGAGGCCGGGTCCCTGTAACCAGCAGCTCTAGGATGAAGAGGTGAGAAGCCAGGTGCACTAGGCCAAGAACCAGAGGACACGAGTCTGGGTCCCAGTTAAGCCACTGAACTCCTCACAGGGCTTCAGACAGCCATCTAATCTCCCTACCTCAGTTTCCTCATCCATCAGATGGAGATGATACCTTCTTCCCTCCTAGCTAGCAGACTGGGGAAGTTCAACAAGAGATGTGAAAGGGCGTTAACAAGTGCTCTGTCAAGGCCTGGGCTCACCACCCCCCTCTTCTTCTGAGCATCTTCAAGGTAACCTTCTAGAATCCACTCCAAGCAGGCCCATATGCCCCTCTACTCTGCCCCTCACGCGTCCTCCGTTGTGGCATTTAAATCCATACTGGACTAATTTGTTCACGACTCTGTCTCCACCACTGGATCTTCAACTCCTCAAGGGCAGAGACCAGGTCTTAATTATCTTTGTGTCCCCAGCATTTAGCACAACAGCTGGCCACAGTGGGCAGCGCGAGTGTTTGTGGAACTGAACTAGTCCCTGACCGCGTGTCAGAATCAGATGGGCCTGGCAGTGCCCCATCCCTCTCCTCCAGCAGAATCTTCATTGGCTGTTTTCATGCTTCATTCTGTTTCGTTGCCCCAAGCCCCAACCTGCATCTTGGTCCCTCTCCCTCCTCCATTCGCCAGTCCTGTGAACTCGTAATTTTCAGGTTCAAGGGAACCACTTAGTCTCCTGTCTTCCTCCAAACAATTCCAATGAGAACCGACCGAGTACCTACTATGCGCCGGGTAGCATGCTGGGAGCAGAAGGCACACCAGATGACAGATTTTCAACCCCTGCTGATAGGCCTGTGAGAGAACTAAGGGGATTAACCAACTAGATGGCTTCTCTTTGCCAAGCACCATGCCAACAGCTCTACATGCACGATCTTGCCAAATCTTTACAACACAAAGGTAGGAATGATTATAGTCCCCATGGATAGATTAGGGAGAGCAGGCACAGAGATACGAAGTGACTTGCCAAAGGTCATTCCACTCAGGTGCCGAAGCCAGGCCTGGCTCACAGGCTCCAAGGTCCGACTCACCTCCAAGTTTCCTCCTCCTCCCCTGCCCATGACCTCAGCAACCACCCACACCTGATACTATTTCCCCTCCTGAATCTCACTTCTCCCGGCTTCAAAATAGGCCTAGGGCAAATCCCACAGAGCCACCAAAAAGCACTGGTAAGATCACAACCAAAGGCTCAGGTGCTTCCACTGGGCTGAAGGTGGCAGATGGCAAGGGCTTTGGTAACACACTTGGTGAGCAGCAGGACCCCCAAACCTACCTTGTAAATGGGGACTCAGCAATGGTACACCCATCACTACCTGTCATCGGACAGGATGGGGGCAAGGAAGCCATTCAGGAGAGGCCACCCTACGTCAGAAGATTCTGTGGGGATGGGACATTTCTTCTCTCCAGACAAGGGGCCAAGAGGCATTATCCTGGGCAGGGCAGAGATTTTCCCACCACAGTGAACATCTGCCCGGGAGACACGGGATTGGGAAGCAGGGCCACTGACTTGGGGAGGAGATACTGAGAGGCGATGGGGAAAGATCTACATCCGAGAGGATAATGGTGGAAGATCAGGCCTGGGTAGGGAGAGGACACAGTCCTAATGAGCAGATTTCATAAACCACCCGGAGTGAAAACAAAAACACAGACGTGCACATTGCCCAACTTCAGGGCTGTATGGAAAAGGAAAAAAAAAAAAAAACAATAAAAAAATCCACATCTTAATACAAAAATCCTACATGATGTGTTGTGGCACGAAAGTGTTTTTCACTGCATTTTTCATCTGTGATCTCACACAGCCTACGACGGGTACGCCCAGCGCAGTAGGTATTTGATGGTACACAAACAGAGCAAACACACACACACTTCTCCAAAGCAAGGCCAACAAACATCCAAATCGGCCCAAGCTGGCATCTCGGGGCTTCAGGTGACCCCTGGAGATGGCTATGTTGACTTCACGAATGGGCCCCTTTAGATTTCTGAGGGAGGGACGAACGGGACAAGAGCACCACTCAAGTGGAAGGGAATATGGAGTTCTGAGAATTCAGAACTCTGCAAGCGGAACTCCCAGCCGGCTGGTTATGTGGCCTTTCTGCACTTAAGGTGCTGTCCTGCTGCCGACAGGGGACAGGGAGGGGACCCACACCCCAGAGGCCCTTCCTACGTGTCATTCACCCCACGGTTACTATCTGTCTCCTTTTTGTTCCACCCCTCCCCCTTTTTAATTGTTGGATGAGTTTACAAAGCTGTGTGCCAAAAACAATCAACTCCTGGGAACAGAGTTATACAAAAAAGGGTGTGTCGCCAGAGGGAGACGGATATCCATGGAAACCACCACCTTTTCACAAGCAGCCTAGGTGAAGTGAGGGTAAGGGGATGGTGTGGGGTTGGGGAGATACGTGCCAACCAGAACGGGGCCCCAGAAAATGCAGGGTCAGGGACGATCTCCCTGAGAGAGCCAAAGACTGTGTGGAAGATCAGGAAGGGAGTGTGCCAGAGACCACCACGAGGACAGGGCTGTTGCAACACGCATGCGTGCCTAGGCGCACACACGAACATGCTACCTCATGAGATCAATGGACCGGCCACAGTGGAAATCAGTGCACAAGCAGACTGCCCAGGTATGAATCCAGGCTTTGCCACTCACAAGCTGTGTGACCCTGGGTGAATTACTTTAACCTCTCTGTGCCTCAGTGTCCCCAACAGAAAAAGCCGAGATAATAATACTGCCTCCTGGGCCACACTTGTGGCTCAGAGGAGTAGGGCGCCGGCCCCACATACCAGAGGTGGCGGGTTCAAACCCGACCCCGGCCAAAAGCTGCAAAATAAATAAATAAAAAATAATACTTCCTCCTGCATACAGTCATGAAGATTAAATGATTATGTGTAACAGGCTAAGAAAAGTACGTAGCACATGGTACACGCTATAAAGCATTTAATAAATCAAAAAGCCTAAATAAAGAGAAGGGGGAAGGTTTCTAGGCTCTGCCATACTAGAGGAGGAAAATAATAATAGCTAATGTTTATTAAGCACCGTGTACTCAGGATTTTAAAACATTAATACATATAATCATCTCGAGATTAATATATATCATCTATGATGAGACCGATTACTATCGCAACTGCAGAGTCCAGGAACTAAGACTCAGAGAGGGATGTGACCCACCCAAGGTCACATGCTGGTAAGGGATTTGAACCACAGCTGTCTGACACCTAACCAGTACACCGCTCGGCAAGGAGAGGGGGAAGTGGGAGAAGCGAGAGAGGAACGGGCGTTCTGGAGGTCCTCTTTCCCCCCTGGACTTGTATGCACAGCAGGGGGACCCAGACTCGCTCTTCTCGAGCTTACAAAGGAAAACGAAAATCCTCTGTGTTAGTGACTGCTGACAGAAGGAACAGGAGGAGCATGACAAAGATGAGGAGGCTAACAGGCAGGTGTCCACATTCCTCAGGAGTCCCCATCCCAGTCCTGACCCCGGGAGACCAAGACATCCTCAGAACCTTCCCTCTGCCCAGGCAGGCATCTCTAGAATGAATAATCAGGAGGTCCCTGGAGGGAAAACAGCAGAGCGTGGGGCCCACCTCCCAGCGATGAAGGCCCAAAGCCTGGGAAAGGTCTTATTTCCAGGTCAGAGCCCCTATAAACAACTGATTTTCCGCCTTCCCAGAACCTAGGCCAGATCCCTGAGGGGATGGGGCACAGGCGAAGGGAGCACAGGGGGGCAGAGGCCTTCCTATCCCTGGGCCAGGCTGCCGACAGGGAGGCTGTGGCGGCTGAGAGCCAGAGTCAGAGGCTGCCTGCCCAAGAGGTTTGGTCCTCACCCTGCTCAGAGACCAGGCTTGGTGGCTCAGCCCTTTCTGCCATCGACCACCCAAACTCATTCAGATATTTCCTCTCTCACTTGCTTTTTTAAAAAAAATTTAATGTTCTCTATAATTCATCCATCCCAGAAGATAATCGATAGAGCCCGTAATGAAAATCTGAGCCATATTTTATGATCCGCTGCGAGCAGAAAGGGCCACATCAGCAGGTCCGGTTTTGGCTCTCCCTATCCGTCTTGCCCACTGCCCTGGGGATTACTTCTCCTGTGGCCCTGTCCCAGCCCTCCACTCCAAGCTGTACCCTCGGCACACGGGGAAGGCCATGACCCCCTCAGCACCCCAACTCTCATTCTGCCAACCTGACTCACAGGATGGTCACCTGATATTGCAAGGTCTTCCTGGAAGAACCCCTCAAGCTTGGGATCCCAGCCCCCGAACTTGCCCAGAATCTCACAACCATCTTGAGTCAGAACCCCTCTGGAAGGCTGAAGACCCTCACTAGGATCAGGCCTCTGGGAGCCAGGCCAGCCCCCACCATACCATTCCCCACCAAGAAAGGCCACCTTGCTCCCTGCCATCCCTCAAGGGGACTGCAAGGTATATGTTGAACCCTCTGGTCAGTGGAGGCAGACCATTAGTGTTCATCTTTGCTACCTCAAGCAATGATGGTCTCCAACCCTTTAAGGTAAAGGGTGTGGATGAGCCAGCCTGATATGGACACTGGGGCACTGAGGGAACAGCCCCCTCCTGCCCTGCCAGAGCACACTGTGGTGGTGGTAGGGAGACAGAGTCCCGCCCCTTGCCCAGGCACCATCACTGGAGGCCAATCAGCAGGCTGGGCCTGATCCTCCCAGAATCTCTCACTGCCTGGCACTAATGCCTGGCACCAATCAGAGAGCACCACAGCCCAAGCGCCAGGAAGGGCAAACCCAGCAGACTCAATCAGAGCCCAGAGGATGGTCCAACCTCCCAGGAACAGAATTCCAAACCAATGAGAAGAGTGTGATTTGGCAAACTGTGGACTACTACGTAGCCATTAAGAGACACCTGGACAAAGTTATCAGCTACTGGTCAACTGCGGCCACTGAGCTTTTCAAATGTGGTGAATGTGATAGAGGAACTGAGTTTTTAATTTAATTTAATTTTAATTAATGAAAGTTTAAATAGCCACAGCCAGCCAGAGGCTACTCTATTGGGCAGCCTAAGTTTAGACAGATAACTCATTAATGTTAAAATTTTTTTCTTGATAAAAAATGGTGTATTAAAGCAGCAGGAATAACTACTATTAGCTATAGTAACAGAAACAGATAATATTTAAGTGTGCTGTGTGCCAAGCTCAGTGCTAAGTATCTTACACAGATCACCAGCCTATAAGATATAGACTATAATTATCTTCACTTTATAGATGAAGAAACTGAGGTTCAGAAAAGTTAAGTAACTTTGCCACTGCTGGGTGGCAAAGCTGGGGCTCACAGCAAGGTTTTCCTGGCTCCCTAACTCATACTTTAACTACTACACTATTCCTTTTTAAATTATTTTCTTTATTCTTTTTGTGTGTTTTCCAATGAGCCATGAGCATGAGTTATAATCAGAGAGAAAATATATTTTTTAAAAAGACTCAACAAGGGGCCAATTCATTTTTCCCCAGAAGAATGTACAGAGGTTCCTGGGGTCCCCAGCCAACTGGACTGCCAGCTGGTGGGTGGAAAAAGGAGCCAGCAGTGTGGTTACAGGTCCCCTCTGTCCCAACAGCTCCTGCTGCCCAGATGCTCCACACCCGGGAGGCCCAGAGCTCACAGATGATGCTGGGCCTATGACTCTCTAGCAGCCAGGCTGCCAGTGGTATCCAGCTTCCTCCCAGCCCCACCCCTAGTCAGTTCCTGACAGGCTTCTCAGTAGTTTTGCAATCATCACCTAGGTCTACACCTGAGAGAAGGCAGCAGGCCATGGGGCTGTCTGCAAAAGTCAACCCACACCTCTCTTGGACCACCCTTTCCTATTACTTTCTAGAAGAAGCAATGCTCTTATCGTAGCCAGGCATCCTGGGCCAACAACCCAAGCCTGGTCTACTGTCTGCCATGGTTGAGCATGGAGAGGCTTGCTTTTCCCAAGAGGGATAGTCATTGCCCCCAGGCACCCCTCTTCGGATCGAATCTAGGTTCAGAACAAGGGGACAAAGAAAATCCTTTCGAAAGGTCAGTGATGAAAGCCAAAGTCCCAGCAAATACTGGGTCCAGATAGAAAATGGAATCAGGGAAGATTCTAAGTTGCATCTGCTTTTTCTCCATAGCGCCAACTTGGGAGTGAGGGACAGAGAATGACTGCCCCCCTTGATCTGGCTTCTTTTTCAGCTTTTTTCCCCCGAGACACATAGATTGTTCTGGTTAGGGGCCAGGTGGAGCAGGGGTGGGGAGGCAGGATAAATGTCTTTACTTGGAAGTTTTTCTTACTATTATTTTTATGGATTTTCCCTGCTGTCTGCGGTTCTCTGCCATTTCCCATCCACCTGAAGTTCCCCTCACATTTATATATTTGTTTTTTGGGTTGGTTTCAGGTGCTTCTAGTTTATCAAACAATCAGCCCCGTGAGGTACACTGGGTGTTTCCAGAAATTACATCACAAAAAATCATGCAATTAAAGCGTAAGGGAAAAAAAAACATAGCTGTTGCTTAATTTTGTATTTTAATTAGCGACTTATTGTAAACGTAGACTTTTAAAATGGAGGCACCTAAGCAAAGCCAGTAAACAAGTTTTTCTAATGAATTAATTTCATCTCTTTCCTCCTCCTCCTCACCACCACCACCAGCCCAACTGTCACCCTCCAGATATTTTCTGCTCCCCCTTTCTTCTATTTCACTTCTTGATCTTTGTCCAACGCGTATTAGAAAAATAACACCCCCTAAGTAAAATCAGGAACTCTGGCACCCAGGATGCCCACAGGAGCCTCAGCTTCTAGCCTTGATAATGGGGGTGACTGAGGATACAACAGGCAGTCAGCTGCTGCCCTCTGCCTGGTTACTAGCCCTGTTTGCCACTGCCAAGACCCCCTTGTCTATGTCCTGGGACCCTCTGCTCTTGCAGCAAACTGACCTCAGAAGGGACAGAGAGACAAGCTGGGAATAGTGCTGACTGTCAAGGCCACAGCAAGAGGGTGGGGCCACATGACACCGGGAGCCCAGCAAGAACAAGGTGAAGAGACCTGGAGAGAGAGGGAGGCTGGGGCTGTTGTGAAACCCAAGAGACCTCTGGTTGCCTGGAGGAAGAAGGAGTAGGGACATGGGATGGAGAGAGGAGAGAAGCTGTGTAATCAGGAGGTCTGTCCAGGTCACACAGCAGGTCAGGGTAAGAACACATCCCTCAGTCCCAGGCAGACCCAGAGGGCCAGATCTAAGCCACCACCATTAGCCAAGTGCCCCCACTGGGCTAGAGTCCTGCTCCTCCATTCACAGAAACTTCCCAGCTTGGGGTAGGGGAGTAAGCAAATTGGCCTCTTCCAGCCTACTTTCCAGGAGCAAAAGTCTGAGGCAGAGTCTGAGCCTCCCTGCTCTCTGCCAGTCCCACCATCCTAGGAAGGAGAGACAGGTCCCCAGATGTCCAGCCAAAGGGAAGGCCCCACACCAAGAACAGAAACTACCAGGTGCATCAAAGTCCCTGTTCACTGGGGAGTACATGGGCCCTTGTATGACCCTAAAGTTTCAACCAGCTAACGGAGGGCAGAGTGCCCACCCCAAGCACCAGACCAGTGTCTTCCCTAGCACTGTCACCTCCTAAACTAACACAGAGACACCATGGAGAAAAAAGTTTGCTCTAAGGACCCTCTCAAGGGGTGTTATGAGCAAACCCCCATACTGGCCACTTCTGAGTGTGAAGCATCCAAACAGTGGCCTTCAGACCACTCCCATGTCAGGCCCTCTTCAAGCTGGATCCCCCAAGCCTCTACCACTGAGCTCAATCTGAGACACCCCATCACTACAGCAGGTGGCCTCACTACCACATTGGATGGATGGGAGGCTCAAGAAAGTTCTAGAACACCTGGTGGCAGAAGCCTGGCCCTATTCACTAAGATTCTCAGAGAAAGAAAGGAGGGGAGGAAGGAAGAGCCAGAGAGAGGAAGGGGCTGGATGCCCGTGTCATCACGCACCGGTGGGAACCCAGACCCAACCCCACGACAGATCCTGCTGGGTTCAGCTTCAATCGGAAAGGAAAGCTCCCATCAAACATAGGCTGGGCAGGGATGTGGGCACTGAGATTAGGGATTTGGAAAACCATCTGAGGAACCTGGCCCTGGGAAGACAGCAACAGGATTTAATACCTTATCCTGGCTGTCTGGTAAACACCCTGAACCGTCCCCACACTCCGTTAGGCGGCCTCGGATTCTCAGGTGTGCCGGCGACGGGCAGGTAGAGACAGACGTGGGCAGAGACAGGAAGGGGGGAGTGCGGGCTTGGGGGAGGGGTGGGGGCGGAGCTGGCCTGGGAGGACAGGATGGGTGGCAGCCAAGCCAGACAGTCAGTGAGACAGCTGACAGGTGCAGGGGTGCAGGGAGAGGGAGGGGAGAGCTGTACGCCACACCCCAGGGGGCTGAGAGGGATGAGGGGCAGGGTCAGAGGCGTGTGGGCAAAAGGCCTAGGTGTTCTGGCTTCTTTCTCTCAAGGTTAAAGGGGAAACTAGGGAAGCGCTACAGATCAGAAAAGAGGCTCCCCCAAACAAAACAGGACAAGGTAGCAGGTCTCCTGGTGTCCTTTTTGGTTATCCCGTCCCCAACTCACACACACATACCCCATGCCAAAAAGCAAGTCACATCACTCAAAATGGAACCTCCTTCTATTCCAGGCTGGAGCAGACACAGGCTAGAAGAGGCCGTGAGGGCGGGGAACAGCACGGGCACTGCTCAGAGAGACCTTGACTCTCCAGAGATGGGCTGGGCAAAGTTAAGCATAGACAAGGAGAAAATGGCTCCCCAGGGAACCTGGCTGTTCCTTGTGGTGTTCCAGGGAGACTCACCCTAGCTCTGACCTCAGCATAGAGGTCGAGCCTAAGAGAATTGGCAGATGCCTGCAAAGAGGCCCGGCACTCCTGGTGCCCCCTCCACCACCATGCCCACAAGGGGCACCCCACTAATCCTCCTTTCCCATTTCTGTCTGCTTGTTGATGTAATTACAGTTTTGGATTGAAATCCACCCAGAGTGTAACCCCCCTGCCTGATGCCGTCTCTAAATCCTTGAGTACACAGTGGGCATTTCCCCACTCTCAGAGAAGGAGAAACCATTTCAAAAGCTAAACAGGCCACTGACAAACATTCCCATCTCTGACTCCTATCAGCAACACTCTCAAACCTGTCCAGGCCATGGCTACCTCTGTCAGCTCAGGGCCACCCCCTCTACTCCTTAGCTACCAGCCCAGAGCCACCAGGGCCTCTTGGCCTGTTACGAGGCTCGGCTTCTAGAGTCTCTTACCTTCTTCACGTTCCCTAAGCCCCATGATTGTAAGAAATCCCATCCGCAGCCCCTTGATCTAAAAGGATCCCAAAGAGGCCCAGATGGAGAATCTTCCTGCTCCATCGACAGCCACAGAGCACTGGCCCTGCTCCCACCACCTGGGTCAATGCAGGTGCCCCTGTTCCAGGAGGAATCCTGTAAGCCTAGAGGATTCTTGATCAAGAGAGAAGGGGGCTCGGCACCGATGGCTCAAGCAGCTAAGGCGCCAGCCACATACACCTGAGCTGGCAGGTTCAAATCCAGCCTGGCCTGCCAAACAACAGTGACAGCTGCAACCAAAAAATAGCCAGGCGTTGTGGTGGGAGCCTGTAGTCCCAGCTACTTGGGAGGCAGAGGCAGAAGACTCGCTTGAGCCCAGGAGTTGGAGGTTGCTGTGAGCTGTGATGCCACGGCATTCTACCCAGGGTGACAGCTTCAGGTTCTGTCTCAAAAAAAAAAAAAGAGAGAGAGAGAGAAGGGGGATCTGTGCCCACCCTCTTCTCTCCCAGCACCAAGTTCCCTGCAACCCATGGGCAGAGAGTCCTAACACTCAGAGCTCATGTGATCTGCAGTCAAGAGGGTCTGCAAGTGCCCTGCAACCATCTCAGCTCCAGTTTCTCTCACAGATGCCTTCAGCGGCTCCACTCCGGCCTGGCCAGTATCAACAGTTTGAATCTTTGCATCAAACACACACACATGCACCACCAGAATAAGGGAGAACATGCTGAGAAAAAAACGCCACAAAACCTAGAGCTGGAGCTGGGAACCAGTGACACGGGCTCACCATTTCCCCACACCAGGCAGATGGCCAGAAAACCCTGGGCAATACATGCCGCAGACTCTGCCAGACGTCAGAACACTTGTTCAGCTCTCTACCCTTTGGAAGTGGGTCCCCCAATGCACTGCTTTGGGCCATTGCTGCAGATAATTTTTCAGAGATAAACAAACCGGTTTGGATAAAACAAGATCCAACCTGAATTCTTCACCCAAAATGCAAAATGAGACTCTCCTATTACCCCTTTCTCCACCTACCTATACCATCATCCAGTTCCCTAAAATTCAGATAACTTGGGTTCTGTTTTTTCCTTTTTTAATTGAGTCCCCTAGCTTTTTAATTCAAGGACACTACCACATCTGGGTCCATGTGGCCCCACTTGATGGGATGCTGACTTCTTGAGAAAAGTCCTCCTCCTGGTTTCTCAAGTACGCCTGGGTCGAAAGGAAGGATCGAGAAGGCAAATACGCCCGGGAACCTGTGTGGTGCTCCTTTCTGGCCTGGGTCTTTCCCCTAATTCCTTTTAGGCTCAGTGTTTCCTCGACGCTCCTGTTGCTTCCTCAATCTTCGGCACCTTTCAAAAGGCTAGCTCGGAACTGGATAACTGTTCTCCTCGCCCTTTCTGGAGAAAGAGGTTGCTTTGTCCCTCTATTTACCAGGTTAAGAGAGGCCCAAGGTCAGGACAGGTAGGAGGCCAAAGGGCCAAGAGGGAAGATGAAGCTCTGTGGTTGTGGCCTTGTGTGTCTCCCTGCCGGCTCAGTGTGTGACAAGCTCACCTACACCCAGTCATTCATGCCTGACATGCCCTCACCCACTGCCCTGTCCCACCCAATGGGCTCCCCCCTCCCCTGCCCTGGAGCCTCTGCCTTCTGCCCCCAGCTTGTCTGGAACCTCTGACAGGGTTTCTGCCGCCCAATCCCCTCTCAGTGGGGTCTGCTCAGTCCCTATAGCTAATTTACACCCGTCAGGGTTTAAAATAGCAGAGGCATAAATGAAAAGTCCAATTTCTTCAAATTTGCATTGTAAAACCATCCTTCAACTTCCTTGAAATAAATTTTACTATTTTATTAGTGCAAACAAAATGGTAATAAAACACTAATACAGCGTCTTGTATCCAGGGGAAGAGCTAAAATTAACATAGAGCGAGCAGTGTTTGCTATTACATTCAATTACCTTTTTACTTGAGATTTACATTCTCATCCCCTTAATCTCCATAGTAGTGGCTTCAAAATCATTCCTCCCATGCTCTGCCCTTCCGGAGCCCCCACAGCTGGAAGCCAGGCCTCCTGCCCAGATGGTGCTCACCCCGGGCATGGAGCCTGCCCCTTTCTCCACAGCTGCCTGTTGTCACAGGGTGCCACTTCTCTCCCCTGCTCGTAATTGTCTCACGTCTCAGCCTCTCAGTACTCGGCAAGTTCAAACCAAAGGGCTCCAACATGAGACACATCCAGACACGCAGTTATCAATAAGCAGGTGCACAGGGCACGGCTGGGGACACTGCCCACCGTGCCTGAAAGAGCTCTCCCTGGTACAAGACAGGGGCGGGTGTTCCTGGGAGCCCAGGGGAAACTGGCATCTCTGGTTTGACAGGTTGTGGGAGAGGGTTTGCTGCATGGCACAGCTGGGGACTCCGGATTGTGGCAGGAAGCTCCAGCTGTCCTGAGGTGGGAAAGGATGAAGGAATCACTGGGGCCAGTCCCCTTGCTCTGTCCAGATGGCAAAGCTGAGGTCTCGGGATGTGGTTGCTTGCTGGTGGCAGAAGTGAAGCTAGAACCCCCTCTCCTGTCTCTTCATCCAGTGTTCTGTCCTTGACAGAGACATCGGCCACAAAATCTGACCCTCTAGGAGGGTCCCTTTGTTTTCCTGAAGTGGAGGGAAGCCTGATGCCATGTCTGGAACTGGCCAGCCTTGCTGTGACCCACTGGGGTAGAAGACCAGGTTTCCAAGAGCCCCAAACACTTGGTCTCAGTTCCAAATCTGTCACTGACTAGCTGTGGGACCCTGGCTAAGCAACCACCACTCTCTAGGCCTTGGTTTCTTCATCTAGGACACAGGACCATCATCTGTGAGCTGCCTTCTTCACAGAAACAGTCACCACAATGACAGAAAGATAAAGAAGGTGCCTTCTGAGCCCACCTGAGCCTCAGAAGTTCATCCAGGAATCTGCTCCTGAGCACCAGAACGAGGCTGACAGGCCTGGGACCCCCATGAGGGCCACAGAGGTGGGTGTCTGGGCTCCAGGCCAGGCCAACTCAGACCTCTGTGACTTCGCCCTTCACCCACATGCTTCCGTTCTCTTACTGGTCAAACCACTGCCCAAGAAAAGACCTCTGCACTATTCCCACAAATCTGGATGGAAGAACTGCCAGTCAGTCCTGGCTCCAGGCCACTGCAAGGGTCCACTCGGACAGCAGATTTGGGGCAGGTGGGGCAAAGAGATAAGTGGAAAAAAAGTAGGTTAAGGGTCCCATCAATTTTACCCTTTCTGACAACCATATAACCGGGACAAAAGCAATTAAGACCAAAGGGACACACACACACAATCAAACACCGTCTCCTATGTCATCACCCGCGCACTCTCACACATAACCACTCAGTCACACGCAGTCATTCCCACAACTGCACACACTGCCACACACAATCACGATCTCATACCCAATCGCTCATATTCGCACACACAGTCATGCTCATTTACACAATCTCACACACAACCACACACTCTCATACCCAGTCACTCCCGTTCACACAGTTATACACAATCACACACGGTCTCACACACAATCATGTATATTCACACAATCATTTATGCAAAATGTCACACATACAACCCAATCTTACACACAACCACACACCTAACAACCATTTACACACAATCACACATAACAACACAGGATCACTCACAATGTCATTCATATCCAATTCTGACTCTTCTCTCCCAAGGTCATTCTGAGTCCAATTCTTTTTTTGACAGAGTGTTACTTTGTCACCCTGGGTAGAGTACCCTGGCATCATAACTCATGCAACCTCAAACTTTTGGGCTCAAGTGATTCTCTTGCCTCAGCCTCCCAAGTAGCTAGGACTATAGGTGCTTGCCATAATGCCTAGCTATTTTTCAGAGACAGGCTCTCAGTCTTGTTCGGTCTAGTCTTGAACTCCTGAGCTCAAGCAATCCACCTGTCTTGGCTTCCCAGAGTGAATCAGAATCTTAAAATGTCTCCCAAACAACACTAGGAGAAAAGTTCTGGTCCAAGCCAGTGCCAGACAAACCTGTCCTTGCCCCGATCCACACAGAATTCTGAGTCCCACTTAGCAGAGAGAGGCTTCTGGGACACTGGGAGGTAAGAATCTTCTTTAAACCCAATCAGAAACAAGGGTAGAGGCTGCTGGCAGTTGGGCACCATTGGCCTAAATGCCAGAGAGCAGCCTGTCCACCAGTCCACCCCAGCCACTGCCCCCAGCCCTTCCTTCCTGGGCCCCTCTCCGTCCCACCAATATCGAATTCTGGCCCAGAGGTGGGTCTCACGACACAGCTTTCATGTTCCGCTAATAAAAGGAAAAAACACTCGGCAAAAAGCCAAAGAATCAACCCCATACACAAAACGCCAGGGGTTTTACTCAGTTCAAACTAGTCCTCGACATTTTTTCCTCATTTTTTTCCTCCCCACTGGTGAAACAAAAGAAAGTTTGTTGTGGAGGTGCAAACGTTTCTTGGGCCTTGTCCGAGTTCTACCTTGTTTTTCTTTTCTTGTCTGTCTCTCCCCCCCGCCCCCACCCCGCCTTCCCTGCCTCCCCACCTTGAATAAATAAAGTGCCCGAAGCTGGCACCGGCTGGTAAGGAAAGTACAAACTATCTCATAATTTTATAATTTTTTTTTTTTTAGCACACTGGCCTAGGGTTTTGGGCAAAGGACAAAAGCTATTGTTGAACAGCACAACACGAAGGTCTGAGTCACCGATACGCCTCGGCTTCTCGAGATCTCATAGGTTTCTGCGGCTGGCAGAGCCGGTGAGCTCAGCACCCTGCGGGGGCCGTGGGTGCAGGCGCCCTCTCGCCTGGCGCTGCCCCGCCCCCTCCCCCTTGCCAGGGCTCCCTGCCGGGCCGACACATCAGCCTTGTTGGTTTTTAATCATAGGGGGAATTTAAATAAAATGTTGTTAAATAAAAAAACAAATCACCGTCGTCCCACCACCCTAACGCTGTAATTTTCATTTTGGAGGATTACCTTTCAAGCTTTGTCCATAAGCATTTGTATTTTTATATAGTTTCTTTCACGGCATTCACGACACTCGGCGTTTGGGGTTTTTTTTTTTTTCACTCATATAATAAACATTTTTCCATGTTTCGAAATCATCGTCAGGATGATTACTTGTATAGGTGACACAGTTATTTATTCCGCCGTGTTATTCTTGGGCTGACGCTATGCAGTGAGCCGGGGAGACCTCTCCTTGTATGGAACCATTTATCCAGGAGATTCAAACCAAGGTGGGGGCTTTCAGTGATCCTGATCACCTTGGTTGTGGGGACCTGGGCTTGGAGCACATACCTGGTAGATGGGCAGGGGCTCCACGCAAACCCTCCTCACTCTGAGCTGGGCCCCAAATGCCCCTGGCTCTGGTGTTCAGAGAGATGTGAGTGGCCAGCAATGGCCTTCATCCTCAGGATGACCTTCGCTCCCCCCCAAGCTGCCCTTCCTCTTTATAAAGCGCCCTGGCAGCAAAAGACCCATGACAACACTCTGCTCTCCAGTTTTATATCTGAATATCTCAAAGCACTTAGCAAAGACTTTCATTTTCTCATTACCCCAAGGAGAGGAGGTCATTCGGGAAAATGGTACAAATATTCCCATTTATCAAAAGCAAGAAGGAAGTGAGTTAAAAGGAAAATTCTACCACTTAACTGAGCCGAACCAACTCGGGAGAGAACACAGGGGTCTCCAATGCCTCTCCATTTACCCAGTTTGCCTTCTCCAACACAACATCAGGAACCCCAGTACCAAAAAGCTGGCTCGGAGCCAACACCAGGATTCTATTTTGCTGAGAATCAATCACTTTCCAGTAGCCGCAGCTTGGGAGACCCTACTTCATCTGGGGCTTCAACCCAAACTGTATTCTCTTATGATTATAATTATGTAAAATACATATGCTATAAATAGTATACACAGCCACCAAAGGAAAAAACACTAGAAGGAAACACACTAAATACTACATAAGATTTCCACGACGGTTAAGTAAGGGGTGAATTTTTTCCCTTTTAACTATTTTCAAAAACTGTTTAAACTGTGATTCCATTTTTCTGTGCATGGGGAGCAGCTTGCATTTCGGAGTCAAATCAACCTCCGCTGAAACACAAGCTCTCCTTGCATGAGGTGGGTGAACACAGGCAAGTTACGGAACCTCTCGGAGCCTTATTTGCAGCTGGGTACAATGGGAATTGAGCTACTACCTGCCTTGAGTCCTTCATTCCCACAAAACGTCACAGCATCTGACATACAATCAGTGCTCGGTAAACGTCTGATTCCTTTCTCTTATAGTAACACGGAAATGTAAAATCAACTCAGCTCACGTGTTGCCCCTCAGGGACAAAAGCAAGACCCTTCACCTGCACCCTCTCTGACTGCCTCCATGTCCTACACCTGTCTGGCTTTCCCCCGGCCCCAGCAAGCCTCCAGCACACAGACCGCAGGATGCGGGCCCCTGATCCCCTGAGACTCACCTGGAGGGTGAGGAGGGGGCTCTGGGATGAAAGAACAAGCCCCTTCTCTGACCTCTCCACTAGATCAGGCCCAGGCCCACCCCTCCAGGCAGCAGGCAACCTCGTGCAACAACCAGGAGGACACACAGGGCGATTCCTGGGTTTGTGCCTTCTTGGCAGCTGCCCTCCAGGAACAGGTGCCAGGCTGCAGAGGCCACCTGCTCCTGGGGGAGGGCAAGGGCCACAGTCTCATCTGTGAGGAGAGGCCAAAGAGAAGCAAGATGGCGGCCTGAGGCTGAGAGTTGGCCCCTCCCTGGGCCAGGCGCCTGGGTGTCCAAGAGCCCAGCCCTGGGCATTGCAAGCCTTTCCCCAGCTCCCTCCAGGGCACTGTACTGGGTGGACGTTGCCTTGCTGGTTTGGCAAGTGTGCTTCAAAAGACGTTTGGTGGCCACAGCTTCTGGGCTGGGGCTACAAACCAGCCTCGGGGGTCCTAGAGTCCAAACACAGGGACAGGCCTGAGCCCTCTGCCTTCATGGTGACAAATGGGCAAGACAGAGCAGAAACAGTAATAGTAGCAACAATAGCTACCCTCTGTTACCACGTGCCAGGCTTTGTGCCAAGAGCACTCCCAGCATTATTTCATTTACTCCTCACAGCAGCCCCATGCCACAGGCACTATTATTAATCCTCTTATACAAATGAGGAAACTGAGGCTCAGAAGAGCTGGCAATGCATCCAAAGTCCCAGTCCTAATAAATAAGGAAGTAGGGATTTGAACCCATGTACCTAACCACTCTTCTCCCAGTGTAGCTGCTAAACCGAGCAGACTCCACCAGTCTTTTCCAGACAGGGATACAGGAGGGGCACCCCCAACCACTGGGGGGCACCTACACCCTCACGGAGGAGGCCGTGATTCTGTCCAAGCTAGTCCTTCTCTAGGCCTCTTGTCCTCCCAGGAATACGAAAGATGCTACACCTCCAGTGACAGAGGGTGGCTGGGCTAGAGAGATGCTATCTCACAAACAAGAGGGACATCTGTAGGGCGGCAATATTTCCCTCCCTGGAGGTCTTTCCTGGGAGTGTTTAAGGGGGGAGGTCTAGGGACATGGAACCCTTGTTAGGGGTCCCCGTACAAGTAAATACATGTTGACTGATTTACTGGTGTGGACACAGTGCAAAGGAGAATTATGGGGGGTAGGTCCATCGGCACCCATGAAACCTCAAAACCACAAGTCTTCCTTGCAATGCGGGGATAATGCCAAATCTAAATGGTGTGCCCTTTCTTCTACAACTAAAATAGGTTTCTCCTAGGAGGCTGGATGTGGGGAGGGCACCACACAAGGTATCTACAGCATGGGCCACCAGTTCCCCAGCTGCCAGGGCAGAGGGCCTGGGACTCAGCAGCAGGTCCCAGGAACGCTGGTAGAGCCCAGCAGGGTGGGGGCCGGGTAGGTCACCCGGGACAGACAGTCTCCAATCGTGCTGAGCACAGCACATGGCTTCATTCAGGAACCTAGAGTAAAGTGTACAGCTGGGTCTAGAGTTGATTCAGCCCTTAACTCATTCGGGGATCGGGGCTCGCTGGCGGCTCAGAGCCACCAAGGCGGCAAGGGGAGGGGGGTGGCCACCTGGGGAAGTGGGGGTGGTGAAGCCACAGGGAAAGTGGGGGGCAGGCTGGAGCAAATAATGTTGATACAAAAAGAAATCACAATTCTTTTCAAAATCCCTCTAAAAACCAAACAAGCATTGGGAGTTTGGGGAGGGATGAGAGTGTGTGTGTGTGTGTGTGTGTGTGTGTGTGTTAGGTGGTGGAGCTTGTTTTCTACCCACTGCCAAATTCTCATTTACTGTCAGCTCCAATCCATTCGGAACTCACTGACTCAATTGCCTTTTCACGGGGAAAGGAGCCTGCACAATGCCGGGGACTTTTCAGCCCCACATTAGCACACAGAGCACTGGGCAATGTCCGGGAATAAACACACACATCCCTCCCAGAGGCCACTGGCCCCACCCCCACCCCCAAAACACCCAGCCAGCCCTGCTGAGCCACATCTGCTCACCTCTATTTTAAAAGTATGGGTTATTTTTTTTTTAATGGCTTGGCCAGCACAAGAGAGAGAGAGAAAGAGTGTGTGCGTGTGTGTGTGTGTGCGCGCGCACGCACGTGGGCACACTTATAATATGCGTTGGGAGGGACGGGGCTCTAATCATAAGTAGAAGGGCATGTAAGAGTTCATTCCAGGGCAGTTCCAAGCCTTCCTTTTGCTCAAAGGAAATAGGAATGGAAAGAAGAAATCAAAGAAGAAATCCAAACTGGGTTCCCAGAAGAAAGGATTTGGGGGAGGTTCATTTAAACTAATTCTGGAAAGGGTTAATTACAGATAAATCAGCATTTGGTGGGGAAGCGTCCCTAAGAACTAAGCAGTCACAAAAGCTCTTCAATAATCATTATGAAAACAATATCAACAATTATAATAATTATAATAATAGCAGTCCCCATTTTTCGAGTGCTCACACTGTGCCCTTACCCTACAAAGTGCTGACTGCATCCCCTTGGTTAATGATCACAAGAACCCAACGAGGCAGGCATTGTGTACTGTCAGTCTGATTCCACAGGATCAGCGTTGAGACCCTTGCCCAAGGTCACAAAGATCATAAGTGCGAGAAGGGTTTAAACCCAGTTCTGCCATTTCACCCTGCCCTTGGAGGAAGGAAAGTCGTGGCAGAGAGGGAAGAGAAGACGCCCAGCCCCATGGAGGCCTTGGCTTCAGGTAGGGAGTGCCCAGGGACTTCTGGGGGCACCCCTGCTGCCCAGCCCCTCACTGTGTCTCCATCGCGGTCCTCTAGGGGCTCATCTGCTCAACCCAAGCTCTGAGAGAAGCACCCCTCTGAGCAAAGCTTCCAACAGAACTTCCTGCAAAGACGGAAATGTTCTATCTATGCCGGGCTCACACGTGTGGCTCTGGAGTCCTTATAGGTCCAATAGTCCAATGAACTATGGCTAGTTCACTGCAGAACTGAATCTTTAATTTAAGCCGCCACATGGGCTATCGGCTATTGTATTAGATGGTACAGATGCCAAAACCCTCTAGCTACTCCTTATCCTCCTAGCCCAAGAGCTATTCTGGAAATAGACTAAAATTGCCAGAAGACAGGAGCGAGGACCAGCAGGAAGGTCCCCACCTCAGCCACCAAGCCGCTCCTCCACTCAGTGATGGCCTTTCAAAAATGACCAGTCTCCAGCTTCTCTGCCTGCCTGCCTTCCTCCCCGTCTTTCTTTTCTATCTTCCCTTTCCACTTCCCTCCCAAGCCTGCCTTCTTTCTTTCCCTCTCTGTTCCTCACTCGTCCGTTCCTTTCTACCGCTCTCCTTGCTTCCTCCCTTTCCTTTCCTTTCTCCCTCTTGCCCTCCATCTCTCTCTTCCTTTCTTTCTTAGAAAAAAGCATCAGTTTAATTAGATAAATCCACCGAGCACGTGGCCTGGAGTTCGTCATGGAAATTAACCTGCTCCCAGATCTCAGATAGTGAAACAAGAACCGAGGTGTTTCGGCATAGCACAGTGAAATGGGAGAGGCCGATGGGGTTTCATACACCTTATCTTCCATAAGCGCCCCTTGCCCCTCCAGTGCCCCCCACCCCACAGCCCTGTGCCCTTGCCTCCTTAGGTCACTGCTTCCACACGCCTCTGCCTCTTCTCCTGGCCCCACTCTGCCCTCACCCCAGACCTGGGGAAACCTCAGAGTCAGTGGCTAAAAGGACACTGGTCATCATCCTTGGCCCTCAAGCTAAGCATCAAGCCTGAAGGTTAGTCTAGGTCAGGACCCAACCAAGGTTTAGCCCCGCCAGCCCATTAACCATCTTATCCTCATGCTGCAGCCCCTACTGTGTGCCAACCACTGGGCTAAGCGCATGCTCTCAAGTAACACTCACGGTGGAACCTCTGCAACTGTCAGCTATGATTACTATCTTCACATCTAATCCTCAGGCCACAAGGTAGGAACTCCAACTCCCATTTTACAGAGGTGGAAACAAAGGATCAGAGGAATTAGTTTGCCCAAGTGGGAGAAACACAGTTCTCATGTGGCTCAGCCTGTCTCCAAATCCCACATTCTTCTCCCTCTCCCAGCCACATAGCCTTCATCCATCATAAGGGAGCCCTTTCAGGCAGGGCTGACCCGTCCAGCTCCCAGAATCAGGCTCACATACCCAGAGCCCAGCAGCACCAACGGCCAGTTCCCTGGGTCTGCCCCTGCCCCACTCCATTCCTGGTCTCCCATCCCAAACAGCTCCCTGGATTAACCTCCTCACCTCCCACTGAGTCCAATCTGACCAATCAATGGCCCCTTTCTCCCTTTGGGACTGACTCCACCTGTTGGCACAGTCTTCCTCCTTGTCCCCTCCAGACCCATCACCAAAAATACCAAGAGGACACCAGGCAGCCCAGAGAGATGAGGATGAAACAGTAAATGCTGAATTTCTAACCAACACCACATTGCCCCACATCTGATGGGGGTCTCAGCCCCCAGACATAGGAAGAGTGAGCTCCCCCCTTTCCCCTATCCCTAGTAACCAGCAGGTGCTTCCAGGTCCACCCCTACATGGACCTATAACATACACCAATACCAGGGTTATTCTAAATATTTCGCACATCTTTGTTCAGCTGATCCTCACATCAACCCCACAACATGGCCACTATCATTCCCATTTTGCAGATGAGAAAAATCAAGGCATAGACTATTTAAGTAACTGATGCAAGCTCCTCACACAACTTTGATCCCCTGCTAACTGGCTTCGGAACACCTAATTTACAATACATACAGCTCCTCAACGACCCTGCGGGCTCCAGAGGCACAAAACAGTTAAGCGTACCCCACATCCTGAATAGGATCTCCCATTCTGCCTGAAAAGCAATCCCCTCCGACTCAGCTCCAAGCTCCCAATGATAAGATAGCCAACCCCCACCGTGACACAGAAATGCAACCCCAGCACCACATGCTGCATCCAGGCCCAGGGCTTCCAGGAATAGAATTCACAGGGGTCCTCTTTGAGACTGATACCATATCATATAAAACCAGCTCATGTGACATTGGGGACACCCTGCACTTGACAACGCAACCATGATAAATTCTTCATTACATTTAATTACTTTCAAAGCTATAAGCCTGGCCAATTGTCAGGACAACCTGATGAGGGTCAGAGGCTATTAGACAAGAGAGGAAACTGAGGCCCAGAAAAGTAAAATGACTCGCCCAAAGCCACATATACAGTGACTTACTGCAGAGACAGACTGGAATGCAGTGTCCTAATGCCTAGCCTATCAGGCCATGTCTCCCAAGACTCCAAGTATGGAACTTGGGAAGATAGGAAATGGACCAGCAGACCTCAGGGGAGCTCTGGACCACCTACGTCTCACTCTGCCCGAGATGCTGGGGCTTGATCCATGGTCTCCCCAAGGATCAGATTTCCCTGAAATTCCCAAAGGAGCTGCTAGGATGAGTGGGCCCGGAAATGGCCCTCACACAGCAAGCTGCACAGCTGAGCTCTCCAGGGGCGAGGGGGGCGGGTGGAGCTGAGACGCTGGCACAGCCCCCGTGGGTACTTTGCCAGCAATTAGTGCTGGGGAAGGGTGCCAGCCTGGCAGAGCTCATTCCCCTACCCCTCCTTCTCATTTACACACACACACACACACACACACGCGCGCGCGCGCGCACACACGCACACACACACACGCTCACCCACCCAGAGACCAGTAGCAGAGGCAGTGAGTTTTCCTTCCGGTAAATCTTGTCAGCAAGGGATGCTTGGGGCATGAGATTTGGCCGTGATCGCCCTTAACCATTCACCATGAATCCATCCTGCTCTCCCTCCAGGCTTCCCACCAGCTTGGACATCAGCCTTCACCTCTAAATCCCACATATTCCCTCTGCAAGCTCTCCCAAAGTTGCTTTCTGAAAGAAACACAGTTAAAAATCATTGTTTTTAACTGAATGCAGTAAGTCAAATCTTAATTGTGCCCTTCTCCAAGCTGACCTCAGTCCCTGGAGAAAACTAACCAAGGTTCAAACATGACCTGGTCTGAGACCCTTCCTCAAACATCCCACGAATCCCACAGAATGTCAGCTGGATGAGCGGAGACTGCCTTTGGCCAGGGCTGGGGTATCTACCTAAGTAGGTGCGGTTCTTCAGACAGCAATCTGAGTGCTGGCCTCAATCCCTCTATGGGGTCCCCCAGGTGCCAGTGAGACGGCACTCTCTTCCTCTAGTGTGGAGGGAGGCAGGTGGGAACAGAAGACCAGGAGGGGTGAGGACCAATTTGGTCTCCTCCCTCCCACCCCATCCCAGAGAACTGGCAAGAAGCCCACAACAGCAAGGGACCCTAGGGAGTCCTCAGGCTGGGTTTACAAAATCTGTGCAACCCCTCAAACTATAAGCAATACTTATGCTTTTTAAGATTTTTTTTTATTAAGAAGATGCTCAAAGGGGGCACATGAATTCAAAAAAGAAGGGGGAAAGCATAGCCCAGAGACCCCATGGGCTCAGCAGTGCCTCACACTCACTCGGATGGCCCAGGATAGAGCGGGCAGAGAACACAGGCTCAACTCCCGTCACCCCTGCTGCAAATGTCCCTGACTGGCTGCCTCCCTGCTCAGGAACTGCCTCCAGCCTCATGCCCACTTTGCCTGGAAGCTGGTCACTGGGAGGGCTTGGCTCCTGAGCTAGTGCCCTCCTGCCTGTCCACGCCAGGGCTGTCAGCCGAGCCGGCAGAGGAAACACACAGCGGAGCCCACCAGCAGCGAGGAAGAGAGGGGAAGCCAGCAGCCACTCGCCCGCTGCCTTGGAGAACCTCGCAGATCCTCTAAGCCACCTAGTGTCCAGAGCTGAGCTCTGGCCGCAGCTCTGTCCTTGCAGTTTCCCTGAGCGGCCACTTTGGGGGAGCCCAGGGGGACACCAAGGGGAAGCCTGGACTAAGCCAAGCCCCCTGCCCCCCACCTGGCCTTCTGCAGAAACCTGAAGCCAGGGGCAGGGGCTGGGTTGGCTGGGGACAGGGTGCCCAGCAGAAGGCAAAGGACCCATGGCCTCTGCCCACACCCCTCACCCTAGGCAGGGCTGTTCCCATCACTCTTGTTCCTTGCCACTAGCAAGTCATCCTATCTTAGAGATCCCCTATCTCAATTCAGACAACCCGCCCTGCTTGGGATATCTTGGGGGTCCCCCCACCCAGCCTCTAGGCCTCCTGCTGAACCTCCCAAGCCCTGGGCCTGCAACTCCCCCGGCCTGTGGGTCCTCCACCTTCCACCCCCTCCTCTGCTCTTTCTTTTCTCTGTGTCCTCAAGACTCCTCTCACCTTGAGAAGTGTTAGGATTACCCAGCATTTACACTCAATGCTCTTCTTTATTCCTTAAGACTTATTAAGAATGATAATGAGTTCCGAAGCGTCCCTGTCTCTCTCTCTCTTCTCTATCCTTCCCTCTCTCTCTCTTCTCTCCCCGCCCCTTCCCTTGCTCTCTTTCTCTATAAGTCTTTTCTACCAAAGACACACAGGACAAATCCAGACCAAAAGGGAAAAAAAAAACCCAACAATATGGAACAAGGGTACTTGAGGATTTATATTCAATAAATCCATCTGTCTTCTTCCCTATCTGTAGTTGTCTTCGATTATTCCGATTTACAAAAAAAAACTCCCCCTTCCTTTCTCAGAGTCCAGGTCACCCCTCACTCTGCTGGACTTTGAACAGGGGGAACAGGAGAAGGGCCCAGCTTGCCTGCAAAACCTTGTTAACGTGCAGCTCTTAAACGGTTGATTAATTTTTGCAGAATTTATGACAGGCTCTCGCTTTTTCCCCCTAAGCTATGGCCTGAGAACCATAGCACCTTAACTTGGTGAACTTGAGGCAGACAGACATGGGGTGCTCCCCTCCCCCAGGGGTCTCCTGCCCCTGAGACAGACAGAGAGAAGGCACAGATGCCACCGCCCAAGCAGAAGACAGACCCACTCGCGGAACGGCATAGCACCCAGAGGAGAGATCACCAGGCAGCCAGAAACACCGCTGACTTTTGCCTCTCTGGGACTTTTTAATTTCAAAATAAGGAAGCCAGCAGAAAGTAGGCAAGAAGAAAACATACCCCGGGAGCTGGCAAAGATGCTCCACCTTGCACCCACCAAACCATACCACGCATCCCTGACAGAGGGATCGGCCTTATCGGTCTGCCGGGCTGCCCTTCAGAGAAAGGGAAGAACAGATCCTAATGAAATTATGGTTTTTAAAATGTCTATAAATTAAATCTCTCTCTCTCTCTCCGAATCTCCCCCTGAGCTGCCTCTTCTCCTCTACAAGGCTTGTTTGCCTCTCTTTGGTTCCCTCTGCTCATGTCTGTTTTTCAGATATAGACATCAAGAGGTTACGGGCTCAATTACAACTCCGCTGGAGTCTCAGCATCAGACTAGCTCGGCCTTCTCTTCTCCTCTTCAGAAACCAGATACCAAATAAATCTCTCTTCTTTATATTTTTATTTTCAATGCCAAAAGCCTAAAGACTCATTCTGTTGACTCATAGCCTTTCTGAACTTAGTTCAGATGAGGGAAAATATTCTTTTGAATTGTGAAGGAAACAACGTAAATGCTTTTCTCTTTATCTTGTTCCCCTTTTTTTAAGGACACACACAAAACCTTGGCTATACGTGTAATTTTAAAAAGGGGTGGGCAGACAGTATAAATAAGCTCAATACGTGTCTATTGGGGGGCCAGGAGAGCTGTCAGAGAATATTAGTAGGACATCTAGCACATTTCTAAAGTTAAGAGGTGACATCATACGGCTTCTTATTAGCAAAGGTCCACTCAGAAAGGGTAGATCATAAAAGGTGATTTAAAAAAAAAGAAAGAAAAAATTGCTTTTACCGTCCCAATACTGTCATGAGATAAGGAGATATGCCGCCGATACAATTTTGTATGCTAACAGGCCCCCGTCTTATATAAAAAAAAAGTTTAAAAATCCAGGTCATAGTCAATCATCAGAGTTGTTGATTCCTGAGAAGCAGATGCCAACTTCAAGCTGTAGGGCTAAGGGGAAAAACAAAACAGAAGCAAAAACCCCACTATCATTCTGGAAATATTAACCAGAGGGGATTCCAAAAGTTACTTTTCCTGGAAAAAGCACTTAAGACAAAGGCCAGAGAAAGCAGAAGCTGAAGGTGAATCAAAAAGAAAAACTTTGTCTTTCCAATTAACTGGACTTGGAAAATGAAGAAAGGTGGGGGAACGTGTTACTACCAACTCATTAATTCTTTCCTGTAAACAATTTAATTAAATTCTGCTAAATGCAGGAGAAATACTCATTTTGGAGAGCTTTCCCCAACCTCAAAAGCAAATTCCTTCAGGTTCCTCCCCCCCATACAAACACCTCCCTTCAGCCCATGCTGCACAACCTTGCAATGGATTTCCCACCCAGGCGTGGAGTGCACTGCTCAGGGCTGGGAGAATGACAGCCTCATATGTCTGAAAGCTGACACTTCAGCTTTGAAAAGAAATGGGGGAAAATAAGCTGTTGACTTCTTGGTTAAAGTATTTTCTTGTTCTACTCATGTTCTTATGTCACTGGGCTAAAAAAAGAGAGAGAAAGAGAGAGAGAGGGAGGGAGGGAGAGAGAAGAGAGAGAGAGAAGAGAAGAGAGAGATATGACTTTCCTTGAATGATCTGTTTAACCTAAGCCAGAGGAAAAAAAAGAAAGTCATTAATTACTTATGTGAGCTATTGCTTCAGAAAGACAATAAACCTGCCCGGTCGCCATGGATATGACATATTTGCTCTGAAAACAACACAATAATTAGCAAAGGGGAAAGATACAAGGAGAATATGCAAACTCCTGAGTTTAAAGCCACAGTGCTCTTTTCTACTTGTAAGCCTCTGTTCTGTTTGCAATCCAAATCAAACAAATTTTTAAAATACAGCAAAGAGGGAGATAATAGGAATGGTTCCTTTCTCTTCTGGGCTGAGAAGCAACAACCAGTCTACCTACCCCCTCTCCAGTATAAAATAATATAAAAGAGAGCCAGGATGGCAGAAGAGGAAAAAAAGTCAAGTATTGCTTCTGTTTTATTTCCTAGAGCAGGGGTGGAGTCTGGGTTTTTTAAAAGTGTGCTCTTATTCAGCATTGGACCTTCTGGCCAGATATAAATTTATTTATGAAAGCCAAATGCCCTGCGTATGGCTCAACCCTCCCCAAAGTAAATGGAAATTTAAAGGGTGGAGTTGGGGAGGGGGGCATCTAGTAGAAAAAGCAAAGCAGTATACTCAGAAAGCATCATCTCTGTGCAGGGACATCCACTCCCCCTACCTCCAAGAAAATGGAACCCCTACCTTACTTTAATATTAAAAATGCATTAAATGGTTTTACCTACAACTTAGTCCCGAAGGATCATTAGGAAATGCAATTGCTTTATATCATATCTGTCAGCGTGATAAATATCTGAGTCAGAGTAGGTTCACAATTTTTCAGTGTCACAAAACAAGATAATTTTTTTCTGCCTTACTTTCTTAATTCCCTGCATACCCCCTTGCCGTCACAAGTCTACAGAAAAATGCCTGAGCAGAGAAGAAGAGGGGAAAAGGAAGAAAAGTTCACGTTCATATACTCTCGCACACCAGAGGTTGCTGATATTCTCCAAAAAAGCAGGGAAAATAAGACTTTAAAATATTTGGGTGACAATTCTCCCAAAAAAAAAAAAAAATTTAAAGCACTCCATTAAGTTTGAGCAAAAACTCCTTTTCCCCTCTTCCCAGAGGCTAATTTTCCAAAAACAGATGGTCAGGATCTAAAAGAGAAGCAAATATACCTCAACCCCCACAGGCAGAAAAATCTAACTTTGAACTTCTTTTTAAATTAAAAATGGGGAGGGGGTAAGATAAACTATTAATAAGTATGAAAAATTAGCTAAGCTACAAGTTTTGTTTCTCTTATTCAAAAAAAATTCTTTAAATACAAGGGGAGTAGATATAGAGGGGAGTTTCATATTTAACTGACTTTCCTATTTTTTAAAACAATAGATTTTTTTTTTTTTTAGACTGGACTCTTTGATCTTGAAAGAATTTTGCTCTTATATGATTGGGGGGAAGGGGTGGTGGTGAAATGATCTGTTTTAAATGATGATGCAACTTAGGGATCAAAGCCTTCGCTTTCTTCTAGCCATAATAAGCTGTACTTGACACAAAGCGTGAGACTCCCGGGCTTCTCGCCTTCGTAAGAAGGAAATAAAATTCGCGGAGACTCAGAGCAAGACACGAAGTCTCCACAAGGTGCAAAGTCTAAAAAACAAACAAAAATAGGCAAGGGGGGAAAGGAGGGAGGCACTGCCCCTTTAAACGTTTTAGTGCATATGGAGTTTGATTTCTGAAAGAGATCAGTTTAACATCTCCATAGAAACCAGCAACAGATTATCATCAACAGAATAAATAACTAGTCTAATAAATTAAACAGGAGGCATAAGATCGCTGGAAACCTGATTACTGAAGTTCTACAATATTCCCCATAAACTCTCCTTAACCGCCGCTAAGGTGGCTAACAAGATTGGGAAGGGCGGGGGAACAATCTCTCCAATTCGCCAGATTCCGAGGACAGAGACCTCGGCCACTGCCGGAAAAGGAGAAGTTCCCCGCCTTGCCCTGGAAAGGGTCTGGGAGCTTCAGGGAAGGGCACACTATAAAAGCCAAAGTTTGGGAAGTGGGAAAGCAGCTGGAGTTCGGGCGAGGTGGCCCGAGTGGCCTGAGATGGCGCAGATCGCGACGCCCGCCCGGGACGCACAGCCTGGCCGCCACTAGGACGCAAACCTGGCGCTTTGCGCTTGGGCGCTGAACAGCCCAGCGCCCCCTCCGGGCACGTGGAGCGCAGCCCGGGCGCAGCCCCCGGGGACCAACAACCCCCCTCCCCACGCCCGGCGCAGCTGCTCCTGCTCAGCCGGGACAGCTCCCTTTAGGACGGCGACGTGTGTGTGTGTGTGTGTGTGTGTGTGTGTGTGTATGTCTGTGTGTGTGTACGCGCGCGCGCCGTGGGGTGGGCGGGGGGGGCACCGATATTACCCAGCGATCTGTTTTCGAGTCTCCTCGCGCGCTCTTTCTGCGCGCCTGTACCACCTTAGAGACGTCCTAAATTTACCAACTTTACCCAGAGACCTCCCTGTCCCTTTCCCTTTGCTGCCCCCTATTCTGGTGAGGGTACCGGGTGTTGGTGGAACAGCCACACACACTGAAGGTCGTGCCCCCAGACTCCATTTGGGCAGCCCCTCCTCGTGGCCCAGTGGTCCAGCTGAGTACTTAGAGGAGGGGTGTTACTGCTGCTTGCAGGTGGGCACGCACTCGCACCCATACCCTCCCCAGCGTGATTGGAAGGCAAAACTCGTCGCACTCAGGGCCGGCTTCCTATACTGAGACTGGGTCTCGAGGAACTTGTGTGGAAGAAGAAGTGGCCCCCTGCCTCCCTTAGCGCTTCAGTACTCCCCCAACTCCGGACCGGGCCAAGGATGACTTGGAAGAAGTTGCGCCCACCCCCTAGAGAAAAATCTATTATTATTATCTTAATCTACGCCCCCAAAATGTCCCTCCCGCCGTGATTGACGGCGCATACACCTGTTCCCCTTGCGGAGGAGCTTCCAACGCTGGGGACAGACATTCGCCCAAACGCTCCGCAGCGGCCCAGCAACCACCCGCCCGCCCGCGCCCGGCCAACCCCCGCCCGCGGCCCCAGCGCGCCCCTGCCCGCACCTCACCATCCCAGCGGCCGCCCCCTCCCTTCCCAGGCCCGGCTCCCCTGCCCGCCCGCTCCCGGTCGCGCTGGCTTCGGAAAGAGAGAGAAAGAACAGAAAGCAAAACTTCCTGGCGGCCGACGGCCATCAGCTGCACATTCTGCAAATGCCACCGAGTAAAAATAAACCGGCCGCCGCTCCGCCCGGCCGGCTCGCTCCGGGCGCACGACTCGGCCCCTGCCCCGGGAGCTGACGTTTGTCCGGCCCGACCCCCTATTCCCGCGCGCCCCCTGGAGCCCCGCTCCCCGACACTCCTCCGCCAGCCACCACGCGCTCTTTTGCCCAGGAGCCCGACCCCAAGTGACTGAGTGGCCCGGCTGAGATCTCCTCTTTGGTGTTCCCGTGCCCCCACAAGCTACTTTTCACTCTTGTCTTCCATCAGGTGCCTATTTCAGCCCAGCGCCCTTGACTTCAGGGCTTCTCCTCCCCAATTGTTGAGTCCAGAGGTCACCCTCATCCCACCCTGTGGGAAGGTACTCCTCCAGGCCCACTCCCATGCTGAGAGCCCCCAGGGAGCGCACCGCTCCACCAGCCCGCCGGGCTGCCGGGCCGCCAGCCCACCAGCCCAGCGTCCCACATCCCCGGGCGCAACTTCTCTCCCAGCGCACACAAAAGCGGCAGTAACTCCCCGGAACTTTTCCCCAGACCCAGACAGCCTCTGGCCGACAGCAGAGCGGCTCTGAGCCGGTGGCCCGGCTCTCTATGCCCAATGTTGCCAGCCTTGCCAGCCCTTCGCCGGGGGAGGCTGGGGGTGGGGTGGGGAAGGGAGTGAGGAGCGCCACTTGCCGCGCCTGGAGCAGCGCACTTGAGATAAACTTCCCAGGCACAGATGGAAAGGGGGGCGCCGCTCCCCCACCCAAGAAATCTCTTGCCTTCATTTTCCCACCTGGGGGCACCCCTTGGCACCCCGCGCCTATGCGAAGACTGCCTACCTCTGCCGGCAGCATCTACACCCCATTATCGGGGCACAGGAGCCGGATGGAAGGGTTCCCCACCCACCCTTTCCCTCGGGCAAAGTCTTGCAAAGTCACCCCTGGCGCCCCTCACCCTTGCCTCCTCTGCCCCGGACAGCGCACGACTCCCCTGTCGCGGGGGGTGGGGGGTGGTGCTGGGGGGAGTGTTGGGGAAAGGAGTGATTACCCGGTATTGGCGAGCACCTGCCCCCCCTGGGAGCCCACAGCGCGGGGGGCGCCCCCACCCTATTTGTGAAGTCCTGCATTAGCGCCTGGCACCTCCCCCTCTTCTCCCCTACCCCGCCGCCCCCTCAGTTGGAGTAAGTGACCCCCAGGAGTAGCAGCCCTCCCCTCCCCCGGAGCCGCGCGCCGGGCATTCCCTTGGCCACAGCGGGCAACGCGCCGCCCCGCGCCCGGGTGCCAGCCCTTCGTGCCCCCTGCCTCCCGCACGGCCGGAGTTGGGTGGCAGCCGCGGCTCGCAGGCTGGCTGGCTCTCTCGCTCGCTTGCTCGCCCGCTGCCTGCTGCAAGCGGCAGCCCCGGGGGTGGGGGGCTGCACCGGGACAGGCGGCGAGCGGGGAGGCGCCCCGCAAGGCCGGCGGAGCTGGGGAGTGGGGGGGGCCGCGGCGGAGGGAGCGCGGAGTCTCTTACCTGCACTTGGGGCGGCTTTGGGTGACTTTCCAAGTCCGGGGGAAAAATGTGTGTGTGTTTGGGATGGAGCGCTGCGGACGCGCATGCGCTGCCCAAAGTTGCCGGATCCCGGATTTTTCGCTCCCAGTCTCCGCTCTCGCCCGCTGTGATTATGGAATTCTCCGCGGCCGAGCGGGCGAGTGGGTGGTATGCAAAACCCGGGCCGGATCGCGGGGCCGGGCTCCGCTCCACCCTCACACCCCCAGACCTTCCCCTCCCGGTTTCTTCCCACCCACCGCCCCCGCTGAGCTCGGTGTGCGCGCGCGGCTAGACGCGGCCTGTGGAGGAGCATCTGAGCGCTTGGCTCCCTTTGACGGTTCCAAAAGGTTTCTACATCCCCTGAGTTGAGTTGAGGCTGGGGGAGAAGAGAAAATCTGTTGGGGTGGGTTACTTTTCACCTGTTCTGAGCTCCCCCGGACCCAAGTTTGGCTTCCACTTTTCACTGAAGAACTGGCTCTTTTTTGCAAGTTAGAATGTTAAAATTGTGGAACCCAAAGGAACGTAATGTTCTCAGCGTTTGATATCTGCTTTGCACTTATTCTTTGCAAGGGAGTTTTTCATTCAGTCAATTGTGCAAGAAATAAACCTGAAATGAGCAAAATAGGCCGCGCGGAATGAACTTCTCATGGGGGGAGGATCAGATCATAAACATTAAAACACATGGATAATATAATTCCAGAGAGTGAAAGGATCTATGAAGAAAATAAACCAAAGCAATAGGGTAAAGAGCGTCTTGGTAGAGCTCATCTCCCAGCCCCAGGTGGTAGAGCCTCTTAGTGGGGGGACTTTCTTATTCCATTGCAGAAGCCCCCCTTTTCTCCCATGCCCACCCTTCCCACCTCCCAGTTGGTTAGAAATCAGCCCTGGTCCTGCCTTTCTCAGCCAGGCGACCCCCATCCCGGAGAGTCTGAACTAGTCACCTCACCTGTTTTCCCTTCTGCGTGAGGACAGGATAGAAATACTGTGAGACCTGAAAGAAACCTGGAAACCCCCCCCTTGCCCCCCCACACCGTGAGATAGTGAGAAATTGACCACAATTGTAAACCAAATAGATAAATGATTAGTCGAATAAATGAATAAAAATTCAAAGTATGACCCACAACTTTGACACGGGATGCTCAACAGAATGCATTAAACTAAGAGGAAATGCCACCAGCTGGTAAACCTTGTTGAGGACTGGTAGACTTCCGGGCCTAATCTGCAAAGTATAAGAAAAGCCTCTCATGACTAGAAGTGACCCAAAGTCCTGTGTGATGATTGCCCAAGACAAGCATCTTCTGGGATACATTCCATGTCCTGCCTTAAACTGCAAGTTAATTGGTCCAAAAGCAAATGGACAGAGACTAGGGAGGCCAGAATTTGCCCTATCCTCTAAGAAAGCCTCCAAAATTTGGGAGGAGGAAGCTCAACCCTGCAACACTCTTTAGATACTAGGTGATGCCTACCTGTTGTAGACTGGAGAAGGAACCAGCTCAAAAAATCAGCTTCATAGGTTGGACGTGGTAGCTCACGCCTGTAATCCTATCACTCTGGCAGGCGGAGGCGGGTGGATTGCCTGAGTTCGCCAGTTTGAGACTAGCCTGAGCTAGAGTGAGACCGCATCTCTAAAACCAGTCGGGCTTTGTGGCAGGTGCCTGTAGTCCCAGCTACTCAGGAAGCTGAGGCACAAAGATCGCTTGAGCCAAAGAACTTGAGGTTGCTGCAAGCTATGATGCCCAGGGTGACAGAGTGAGATTCTGTTTCAAAAAATCAGCTTCTTACTACCTGGAATGGGCCTAGGGATCAATTCAAGATTTGTCCACACAGGAAATATTTGGGGGTTAGACACGCCTCTCAGGGTCATTTTGCCTTGTCCCCTTCTTATCCCAATAATTAACAGCGCCCTCCAGACCACTGACTCATTACTCTCCATTACTCTTCCCTACCATCAAAGGCATCCCCAGTCTCAGGGACTGGGTGCCTATCACCGTCTCTAAGACCCCTGTGCTCAGTGACTCAGCAGAATGCCCAGCCCCAGAGATCTCAAGCCCAATTCTGCCAGCCTACAGAAGGAGAAATTGAGGCACAGTGAGGGGTAGTAGCTGAGAAGTGGTAAAATAGCCCTTTCTTACTTCTGGCTCAGGCTCAGTCCGCTCCTGAGGCAGGTAAAGAAGCAGTGAACTGCTCTGGCTTTGGGGTCAGACCCCCTACCCTTACTCAAGGGTGACCTTGAGTAAGGCATTTGACCCCTTTGTGCCTCAGTTGCATCAACAGTAAAATGGGGGCGATAATAATGGTATCTACCGCCTGGGATTGTTGAGAGGCTAAAATGAGTTAATGCAGGAAAAGGGCCTGGGCCAAGATACTGATCGATAAATGCCAGTAATTGTCATTGCTCCTTGGGACATTTGTTGCTGCCTCTACTTCTCATCTCTTCCTGTCCTCTCTGCATTCCTTCTTCTCTTTTGCCCTTTTTTTTCCCCCTCCAACAATAACCCTTCACTCATTTGTTCATTGGGTAGGCATTTGCTGGACTCCAAAGAAGAGCAGATCTTTGCAGCTATGAGAGACAGAGATAAATAAGAAAAAGCCCCTGCCCTGGGAGGCACTGGCTGGGGAGTTGGCTGGTCTCTCTCTGTCACGCTCAGGCTTCCCCCCCCCACACACACAATAAGGCCCCCTCATCTCCAACTGCCACATCTCATCCCCAGACTTTTATTAAAACATTTATTCTTCCCTCCATTTTTTTTTTCAGATACTTTGCCATTCTCCCAACCCCCCAAAGAGACCACCTCCCTCCTCTAAAAAGGAACCTCCTCTGAGGTGGCAAGGTTGGGAGAAGGGACAACAACCTTGAAGGAGGTGAAAAAGGAAGGTTTGTTTCCAACCAACACCCCCAACTCAAAAAAAAAAAAAAAATGAAAACAAGTAAATCAAGAGGTTAGGAGAGAATGCTTCAGCCAAACAGTAGCCTTGGTCTGGATCAGACACCCCCCTCCCATGTTCCTTTATCCCTTGCTCAGTTTTTTCTCCACTCCCTCTCCCCACACAGGGGCTGAACTCAGATGCTCTTTCTCTTCCCTTTCTTCAATTTTGCATTTCCTGAGCTTTCCCTAAAATAAAATCCAAACTTTTTACATGTTCAACAAGGCCCGCCCTCCAAGATCTGACCATTGCCTGTCCCTGGACCCCCTCCTTCCTTTCCTCTCTCCCTAGGTAGCTTCTTGCTGTCCTAGAAAACACCAACCTTGTCTCCACCCCAGGGCCTCAACACTTGCTGTTCCCTCTGCCTGGACCAGCCTTTTTGCAGGCTGCTTCCTTCACATCGGACTGGCTGTGCAGGTCTCTTGTCTTATCTCAGGGGGTCTTTCTCACTGAAGTAGCTCCCAGACCTTATCACTTTATCCTATTTGAGTGTCCAAAATGATTTTTCTTATTATTTGTTCACATATTTTCTCTCCAGATGCCCCCAACTGGAATGGGAGCTTCTTGGAGGCAGGGACTTTATTCTGTGTCCCCTTGTGTCCTCAGCACCTAGAACAGGGCCCAGCACAAAGCAGGCCCTCACTCTCTCCCCCATGAGTCAAGCATTGAATCAAGATAAGTCAGAGTGGTCCCTGCCCTTGAAACACCTGTTCTGTAGGAAAATGACTAGAAAGATCCCAGGACAAAGACTGGGGGAGGGAGGAGGAGCTGGTACAACCCAGGAGTTCCCAGGAGTTTCCAGGTTGAGGTGGCCTTGCCAAGTTTTCTGCTCCCGGGCATTTGGCTGGGGGTCTGCAATGGGGCTCTGGTACATTGTGCTCAGCAGAGAAGGCTGCCCAGTGGGAGAGAAGGTGGGTCAGCTAAGGGTCCCATCAAGGTCATCTCTCCAGCCCCCTGCCTCTAGGCAGCCTACACATGATCAAGAGCCTCTCCCATTTCTAGGTCTCTAGGGAAGACACATATATACACACACCTACACACATACACCTCCCCACTCTGAGGGCCTTTGTCTCAGAAGCTCAGGAGCCAGGCACTCTACCTGCCACCCAGGAAGCGCTTCATTTCTGATTGTGGACAAATACATTGAAGTCTATCTCAGTATGTTTAATTGGGAAAGCTTTGAAAGTGATCACAGCTCAGCTTGCTGTCACAGTTTTTTGGTTTCTGGTCCTTTGCAGTCATGAAAAGCAAAGCCTGATTGTACATCAATAGCTAATATTTACTGAGTGGCTATTACATGCCAGGCACCATGCTAAGGTCTTATATTATCTCATTAGACCCTCAGAACAGCCATATGAGGTAGTTATGGTGATGAATATACCCATTATATAGGTGAGGAAACTGAAGAATGAAGAATAACTTTCCCAAGACTGAGTCAGGTTATCTGACTCTCCCAGGACAAACTACTTGGGCAAGGAGACAACATAAGTCTCACTCTTAAACTTACCCCAGTGCAAGAAGACTTTTTGCTTTTGCCCTATGTTCTTAAAGAGATGAAACTTATTAGATGTGTGTTGTGCTGGGAGAGGGGGAGAGGGAAGCATAAAAAAATGCGTCCTTTAACTGTCAATTCTATTTCAACCCTGTAAAAGACAAAAGGAACCAAAGAAATCACGGTACAAAGCATCTGATCTGGTACACAGTAAGCACTCAATAAATGTTGGCAAAGAAACACAATTTTTAAATTTTGAAATGATGGGTAATGGGCTTGTTTCCTTCACTTTGGTGTTCTCCTTGGATGGGGTCTGTGTTTCTGGGGTTTCTTGTGCCTAGCATAGGGCTCCCATCCACGCAGGTACTCACTAGATGCTTAGTGACTGAATAATTAAACTAGATCCTGAGATAAGTGATTATGGTGATTACTGGGCAAGTTGTAATTAAAAATTTAAAAAGCTGAGTTCATTCATTTTATTTACAAATGTCTCCCTTGGGAGTTATGGGGAGTGGAAGAATGGGAGAGGGGCTTTTCCCCCAAACTCTTGAGTTTTGTTCCCAAATCCCACCCAGATTAATGAACTTTCCAAAGTTCTTCCACCCCAAGATTCCCTGATTTCTTTTTGCAAAGTACATAATCATTTGTTTCTGGCTATATACATAATATATGTTTATTGTAGGAAATTCAGAAAATACAGATCAACAGGAAGAAGGAAATTTAAATCATCTGTAACCCCACCACCCAAGGGGAATCACTATGAACGTTTTGGTGTATTTCCTTCCAGTCTAGATTTTTTGTTTGTTTTTTTGATTTCTGCTTCGTTTTGTTGCAGAAAATCAGAATCACACCAAATAGCCGGGACCATGGCATGTTTTTAGCCTCCCATGAATGTGGAACATGACCATTTTCCTCACGTCATTAAATATCCGTCCACAGCAGGATTTTTAATGGCCACGTTGTAGAGTTTGATCACAATTTACTTAAGCAATACTCCACTATTGGAAATTTTGAGCATCAAACTTGTTTCCCGTTCTTTTCATTAGTATAAATAACTCTAATGAATATCCTTGTCCATGCATAATAGCCCACATTCCTTAACGTGGAACTGTTGAGTCAAAGAGTGTGCATACATTTTAAAGCTTTTGATAGCCATTGTCAAAGTGCCCCCTCCTGGGAAAGCTGTGTTCATTTGCCCTTCCCTGGCAGACAGCAGTATGAGTAAGCCCATCTCCCTGCACGCACGCCAACCTTTGGTGTTCTCTCTCTGTCTTTTTTTTTTTTTTTAACCCCTGCTAATTTAATGGGTGAAAGCATCTGTGATTCTAGTAATGAATCCTTATTAGAACGGTGCTGGCCACAAGCAGGGGCTGTTTCAAGGTTTGAGTGGCCTTGTTCAGACCTACAATCTCAGGCAGGGATGCGGGGAAAGGCAGACCCCAGGCCGACTTTCTCCAAAACAGTTCCCTGAGCCCAAGCTCTTGAGGCATTTGCTCAGCTGATGGGGGCCAGGGTTGGGGGGGTGGGTGTCTGGCTCAATCCTTCAGCCTCAACAGATTTGAGATGCCCCTTCTTCCTATCCCTCCGCCACACCTTCCTGAAACCTCCCTTGACAGAAAGGCCTTAGAGATTTCTACATCATAAATACTACCTGTTTTCCAAGCTCATGACCCACACTTTGTGCCTGCTTTCATTTTCCTTGTCTGAGTACTCGACTCCGAGTCAAGCCAGGGACAGGCTGTTTTGCTCTCCTCTCTTTTCTAAGTCATTCTAATTAAGTTACCTTTTTCGCTATTTCTGTTTACCCCTGCCTGGTAACAAGAAGAATTGCAGGTGACTAATATTTTCCTTTTAGGAAACATTCCCCTAGTGGCAGGGTCTCCGATCTGTATGGCCTCTTGCAGCTCTAACACCCTCCAAACTGTTTACCTTAAAAAGAAGAAGAAGAAAAAAAAAGCTTTAAATTTCCGGGGGAAAATGGGGGTAATTCATGTTCATTGCAACCAACTCAGGAAACACAGAGAAATACAAGTACAATATAATGCAGAATCTGAGGCCAGAAACTTGGATGTGAATTAGACTTAAGAATTTTAAAACATAAATGTGAATGAAACCCATCAGATATCGTTTTCTTGAGCCCACCTCAGCATCCTGCCTGGGAGATTTGAGGAGGTGCATTGTGGATAGGATTGTTTTTTAAGCCAAGTGTGAAGTGTGTTTCCGCATAGGAGAGTGTGTATGTGTGCACTGCTGGATGTGTGGGACTGTGATCCTTTAAAGAAGGGTCTTGGTCCATGAAGGTGTGGTTGTGCTCTCTGCACTGGCAGACTGTGCTCCTGCTGTCAGCAGTACAGCCAGGTGAGGGGCAGGGCTGATGCTGACATCACCTCTTACCCAAAGATCCCTGGGCCAACACCTTAACCCCTCCCACGCCTGCTAGGGCGGGGCAGGCCTGGCCCTAGGGCCCTGTTGAACAAGGCAGATCAGTGATGGAAAAGTTGAAGGGACCAGCCTCCCCACTCTCTGGTTGTCCTAGAGCAAAGCCACACTCCCATGGGCGTTGTGGTTCCTGCCACGTGGGCCCACATCTCAGCCCTTCTCCCTTCCTCCTTCTCCACCTCTCCCAGATCCGAAATCAGCCCAGACTTTTGAGAGCAGAAGCCTGATGGAGCAGTCAGGGCTGTGCTGCTGTGTCCTGGGATGTGATTCCACCTGAGGCTGGCATGGAAAGAGAGCCTGCCCCGGGACTCCGGAAGGAGCCATGCTTCCTCCCAACGGGCACCTGGGCAGGTGCCGGCTGCCGCCCCTGGCATGGTGTCTTACTGAGGGCGGGGCTGGCCAGGGAGGCAGGAAAGAGCTGTTTTGCTGATGAGGTGCCCTCGTGTCACACGGGCAGGAGTCCCAGGTAACTGAATGTGGGTGGGGGAAGGCTGCCCCACTGTGCCAAGCTGGCCCGGATGTGAGCGACAGCCCTGCCCACCTCTCCCTACTCCTTCCTCACACATCCTCACATCCCCTGCTCCAGCCACACACAGCAGCTCAGAGCTCCAAGCTACCTTGCTCTGTCTGAACTCCAGGCCTTTGTCCAGGCTGTTCCTTCTGCTCTGAAGATCTTTCCTCTTTCCACTCACCCATAAGGACCAAAACAGGCGTCACCTCCTCTGGGGAGCCTTCCCTGATGTCCCCTGCCCAAAATGGGGTTAGATGCCCCCATCTCTGTCCCCATATTCCCTTTGTTTTCTCTGTCACAGAATATGTTATAATAATCTTCTCCCTGCACCCCCCTCATAAGGCCATATGGCTGCGATTTTTAAATCTCTGTTTAAATAGTTGGTGTATTTGTGAATTAGGTCACCCAGGTGCAGCTCTGCTACTTACTAGTGGTATGACTTTCCGACTCTCTCAGCCTCAGTGTCCCCATCTGTAAAATGGCAGCAAAATCAGGATCTGCCTCACAGAATTGTTAGGAGAACTAATTGAGATAATTCACGCAGAGCAGTTAGCCTAGATTCCCACATAATGACTGGTGTTATTATTATTTCCAGCATCTAGCAGAATGCTTAGGAAATGTCGAGTGAACAAATAGTGTGTACGCGTTTGACACGCATGTGGGTGGGGGGAGTGTAGCTTGTGTCTGGGCATGGGGTGGAGTGGGGGACAGGAAACCAGCGTGTACACGGAGGCAGGTCCCGCACGTGTGTGTATGTCCACTCTGAAGGGTAATGGGCTGGTTATTTATGGCCAGGGCTTTCAAAAGAAAAAAGAAAAAAGAAAAACCAGTGTTCAGTAATGACAAAGTAATTACCTTTTTATTATTTTTTCAATAGGATCCTGAGGAGTGAGGGCCTTGGCCGCAGCCAGAATATCCAACCTGGCTTCCTGCCGTTTCATGCTGCCCCCATTCCCACTGCCCCCCAGCCCCCAGGGAGAAGGCTGGCTGGGGAGGGCTGAGTGCCACTCCCCGGCATGGAAGGAATCGGGGCCAGAGCAGAAGGGCTTCCCAGACTACAAAACGAGAGCTCCAGAGAGAGTTTTCCTGAAGCCCTGCCCACATAGAAGGGACCAGACTCAGAGCCACTCCACAGAGAACAGTTCAGAGTGGGAAACTGAGGCCCAGAGAGAGGAAGCCACTCACTCACCAGTGACCATGCAGAGTGAGTGAAAGAGTGGGAACAGGCCTATGTGCCCCGACCCCAGACAGGGCTCTTTCCTGCCACATAACTTAACTTAAAATTGGGAATCTGCCTGGCCCTAGAGCTTTGGATGGATGAATACATATATCCCATTTCTACCTGGATGGGACCTGCTAGGTGATTTTTTTCTTTCAGGGTTCTTCAAGGAGTTGTTGAAGATACAATTTCAAGGCCCCAGAGCCCCAGGTATTAATTAGACTATCCTGTGACTGGCATGAACTATCTAGCAAGTGATTATCCAAAGGTGGCCTTTTCCACTGGCCAGTGAAAGGACCAAATCAACTTTAACCTGTTATTCATCTACACATCCATCCCTCCATCTATCCAATAATCCATCTATCCTTCCATCCAACTATCTATCCATTCAGTTTCCCCTCTGTCTACCTACCCATCCATCTATCCATTCATCCACTTGCCCATCAATCCACATAGCTAACATTTGGTGAGTGCCCCCATGTGCTAGGCATCTGCTAACACCTGCACATCTGGGGGTGCTGAGATGTGCACAACAAAATATCAGGAACAGCCAGTGAAGAAAGTTCAGGGGCATAGAAGGCTTCTTAAGATATCTAGAGATACGTGCAGGTAGATGAAGGCTGACCTGATGGGAGGCCAAGCCCCCTGAGTCCAGGCCCAGCCCTGTCATTAACTTGCTGCCGGGGAAGGGGGCTGTACACTATGTCTCTTCCATTTTCTCTTTGCTGTGGTTTCTTCCTCTATCACCTGAGAGGGAAGGGCCAGCTAGGAGGGCAGGCAGATGCTATCCAGAGAATATCCCCTGGATGAGGAGTCTTTTCAGTGGGAGGTTACAAAGCTCCAAGGGAGCAGGTTTTCAGAGACTGAATGAGGACCAGAAGATTTTGGAAGAGTAAGAAAGAAGAAAAGAAACCTGTCCCAGCCCCACCTTCCTATGGCTCTTCAAACCATTGCTCTGCTTTTCTTACCTGCCTCCTCAGTCTCCAGATCTGGGGTCTCTGATTCCAGGTTCCTGACAAGGCCCCGGGCTCTTTGTCTTCCCCTCTCCACCTCTCAGCCCCTGCCTCTCTGCAGCTGTGATAACCCACACGTAGTACTTTGCCCTCTGGAATTTATTTTAAGGTCTTGGCTTGTTTATTTATTTTATTTAGAGATTTCTCGGTGCTTTGTGGGGAGGAAAATTCGAATGGGGTGATTATGAAATACTATTTCACCTCGCTGTTCATTCACAACAAACAAAGAGAAATGATTGGTGATTAAAAATGCATTCTCTCTGCTTGTTTTCTTTTGTTTTACCATTATGGAAATATTATAAATACTGAATACTAATCTGGACCTGCAGGGACCTCACAGACCTTCCAGAAACCAAGGCTCCTGCTCTTCCTTGAAGCAAACTTATGCTGTCCTCCTCGGCCCCAAACTGTGGCTCAAACCCTCTCCAAAGCCCTAGCATTGCACTGGTCCCAGCAGGTGGTCCGTTACCTTGGACAGTCCCACTCAGTCCTCATTGGACAGGGACAAGAGTCTCTCCATCTCCTTGTCCTGGTTTCCTACTTCAGTAGAACCTAGTCAAGGAGACCAAAGCTGTAAATATCAAGAGCACTTGATTAGTCCCAAGTGCTGGTAGCCTTCCTCCCAGACAGGCTGCCTAAGCCCAACTCCCTGCTCCCCCACTTCCTGGCTGTGTGACATTAGGCAAGTTGCTTTCCCTCTCTGAGCTTCCATCTCTTCCTCCATAAGATGGGGTGAAAATAGTACCCACCTCATAGGTTTGCTCTAAGAATTAAAATGGGATCACAACATCTTATCACAGAGCCTGGCAAACAGAAGTACCCAGTGAACGTTGAATCCTATATTGATTCATACACCACTCCCACTCCGGGTCTCAGTTTCTCCCTCTGAAAGGGGACAGAGCTACGCTGGCTGCCCTCTAAGTCCCCCCAGCTCCGGTGGGGTGGAGTGGGGATGTCCTCACCCACCTTGACTCCCCCAGAGATCTTGGCTGCTTCCCAGGAACACAGACTGTGCCTGCCTGGAAGCCCAGGGCCTCCTACTTGGATTCTGCTTTCTATGGTTTCTTTCTGAGCCATAAAATGGGCACTTCCCCATTTATTTCCATCACAAACAAATAAATAAGAGTCGAAGGGCCTGATCCGATTCCAAAGTGTTACACCGAGTCCAGATAAACAGCGAGTCCCGTGGTGTCCGCGTTCCTTTTATCTTTCACTTTATTTAACCAAATTAACCGCGCTCCGTGTCCCCTGCGTGTAAGTGTCTCTCTCTGTCATATAAAATACAATCACGCTTGCTTGCTACATGTTTCAGATACTTTATCATTAACATCAATTCCAGCCAAATTAGGAGTTTCTCCCAACATAATTGCCCTTCCCATTATCCAGCACTTTATTTTTTCAAAGCACTTTCCAACCATTAATTAGTTAACCCTTAGGACACCCCAGAGCCGAAGCTCAATGTCACCCTCCCCGTCTCCTAGCTGGGAAGAGGAGATGGGGAGGGGTCAGGTGGCTTGTTGGAAGTCACCCTGGATGTGGGGGGATGGAGGCTAGGGTGGGACCTTGGAAATCCTCCCTCCACCTTGAGATCCGAGGTCTTGGCCTGGTCTGCAGCTGACTATAGACACATCGGAGCAGATGGGGGTCCCTAACACCTTTAAATCCGACCTGAGGTGACAGGGATCCCCAACACGTGAAATCCCCTCAATCTTGATTCTGGCTATCTCACTAAATGAAGGAGGGCACAGGATCAAAGACTGGCTGGGCTGCGGCACCTCCTTTGCTGGGCAAAGGGAGGAAAACGAGGCACTCATCAGACAAAGGGACAAGCAGATGCCACGTCTGTGCCCCAAACCACAAGCACCCAATGGGTGCCTAAAAGGTGCCCAGCGATATGACGTCCCTCCTCCAGAATGTCATTAAGTGAAGGGTCTTTGGTGTGATGGTTATGGTGACTAACAACCAACGTAAGGGAAGATTTGGGGGCTGTCTGGAAAGTCGAATCTCTTGGGCACCATTCCAAAGTGGCTGCGGTTACCAACTGTGGCCCAAATCCCTGCATAACTCTGCCCATACTGTCCCCTTGCTTGCTAGGTGCAGTCACTGTCTTAAAGGATCTCGAGCTAGGTGGGCAAGTTGTGACTTCGGAGCAGACATCCTGGGAAGATTCAGGGGGAGCTATCTGGGAAAAACAAAATGATTAATTTCTTGGACAAGGTTCTGGCTCATCAAGATGAACTCTGCTTGCCGCTGCTAGGGATACACTGTTGAACCACCAATATTTTACGTTTATGGCCTCTCCAGAGTCCTAACTTCTTTAATGATTTTTTTTTTCTTAAAATACATGAGCTGGCTCCCACAGGGACATTGCCAGGAACCTTCAGAGAGGTTTTCCAAGATGCGCGTGACCTCGGAGCCCGGTGGATTTCACAAGTTCTTTGGTTTCAGCAGCTCACCTTTCTTCTGCTGGTCTCAAGGCTGGGGCCACGGAGCCTAAGGCAGCCCTGGAGATAGGGCACCGGCCGCCAGCCTGGGAACTTTCCCCACTCCCCTCCATGTTTCTCATGCTGCTCCTCCGCATGAAATCAGGACTGCAGAGAGCTCTTTCAACCCAGAGAATACACCTGCCAGGGCAGCAGAACAGAGTCCACCTTCTGGTCTCCACAGTCAGGGGTCCAGATCCCAGCCCTGCCATTTACAAGCACTTTGACCCTGGGCAAGGTGACCTCTTGAAGCCTCAGGGTGTTGATTATAAACTGCAGTCATTGGGAGGGCCCAGCAAGACAGAGGTCTTCACACAGTGCGGGGCCGGTAGTGAGGGCGCCATGTGCACAAGCTATCATTTTGGTCAAGGGGCAGATTGTAGGTTTCATTGTGCGTTTCATTCTCCCAACCTCCTGCTTTCATTTTGTCTCCATCTACTTTCTTTCAGGCTCTGAGTCTGAATATGTAAGCAAGGCGATGTGGTTAGATAACACCCTTCATTTCACAGAAGGGAGTAGACACCTATAGGAGGAGAATTCTAATTGGCCTCCAGTCTCCCACCTGCTGCCCAAGACGTGTGACCTTCCCGGTGGCCCTCATGCTTCAGGTTTCCCTTGCCGGGTACCGGAGAACAGGACAATGTCTGAACCACCAGGGGCTGGGTCCCCAGCTTCTGTCCCAAGTACTTACCTTGTCACCAGGTACTCCATTGCTGTCAGCCACAGACTTGAATCTTCCCTGGAACTATACTCTTTCTTTGGGGCTTGGATTTTTTTTTCATGTCTCTTAAACTTCTGGAACTCTGTGCAACAATAGGTAATAGACCCGAAACCACAGGGAGCTCTTTTCTCACTACTGTCACCTTTCTTGTTTCACTTAAAAGGACTCTGCTACTCATTCCCCTCTAACCATCGCACGACATTCCTGCAATCATGCATTCATTTGTTCATTTATTTGCTCAACAAATATTTACTAAGTGTTGAGCACAGATGACCCGGGTTTGAATCTTGGCTATATTGCTTACTAGCTAGGAGAACTTAGACAAGGGACTTAACCAGGCTGAGCCTGGTTTCCTCATCTGTGCAAGGGTAGGAGTGCCGTCTTGTGGGTCTGTCGTGGAGAAGTGATGAAAGATCATGAATACCCAGAGCTTAGCATGGTGCCTGGCACACAGTAGGCCCTGCATAAACGGCATGTGTTTTTTGTTATTATGGGCACCACTTGGTGCTAGGATCACAGTGGGTGCACAGTTGAATTTGGTTCTCTGCTTGGGTAAAGGTTTCTGTAGGATCGTTAGCCAACTGTGACTCCTAAATAATACACTTGCTGAAGTTTTATGTCATTTTATTGATTTCCTGGTGATACTGAGGGAGAATGGATAAGCCAAAGCACGAGGAAAAGAGGGTAAATTTGGCTTTGTATGACTCCCCCCACTTCCTGCATTCTAAGGACCATCGACACCCTCACTCTGTGTCCTTGAGTCCCTGAACTGAATGTGAGCCCTCCCAAATGGTCCCAGCAGCCCTGCCCAGAATCTGGTAAGGCACCAGTAGCCAAAGAATAGAGCCACCTCCCCGTGTGTATCTTGTGGGCAATGTCAGAGTAGGAGTGGGAGCATCCTGCCCGGCCCGCAGCCCCCAGCCCCGTTCTGCTGGGGCCACTGCTCCTCCTCTTGCCATTAATTTAAGTTGGTGGGACTCAGCCTGGGGCAGCCTCACCCCACCCCTTTGAGATAGACACTGTCACTATCTCCACTTCATAGATGGCTAGACTAAGGCTTGGAGGGGTAGAAAGTCTTATTCAACAACTCTTACGTCCCCAGCACCCAGGCCTAGGTCATGCAGGCAGCCCCAGGCCCAGGTCCAGCAGGTCCATTGTACAAACTTAAGAAACATTTGTTGTATAAGTGAAAATATAACCTAGAAGGTGAGCGTATGAAAGATGATAGCTCCTGTTAATCAGGGCCTGCCACGTGCCAGCCATGTTCTATGGAATTTCTACCTGCCACCTTGTTTAATCTCTGCAGCAGTCTCTGGGTACCATCACCATCATCACCGCCATACTTGCAAAATCTAGACCTAAGGAGATAAAGAGACTCAGTTGGGGGCACACAGGTAGCAGGTGGCGGGGTTAGGAGTGGAACCAGGCAGTCTGGCTGCAGAGCTACACCACGGTAGAGCTCCTGGTGGATAAATAAATAGAAGGAGGGGAGATGAGGGATTGGGGGTCCAGGTGCTCCGCCCCCGGGGGTCTTTCTCTGCCTCAGCAGCAGCTGGTATCCTCAGCCTGCACCCAAGCAAGAAGCATTTCCTCCACAGCCCGACTGCTCTCCCCGGCACATTCCCACCGTTACCTACACAGGGAATTAAGACTCAAATCCTCGTTTGACACGATGCAGGAGGATGCTAAGTACTTAAGCACTAATTAATTAGTGAGCTGTACCCGCTGCCACCAGCCGCTGGAGGAAACCTCAAACAGACCCCCAGAGCGCCAGCCACAGAGGCCAAGGCACCAGCCAAGCATGGGTACAGTGGGGAGGAAGGTCGTGCAGGCAGCCCCAGGCCCAGACTCTGGTAAAAAGGGAATCCAGGCCAGCTCTGACCTCTGCCTTTCAGTCCTCAGACACCTGGGGAAGGCTGGAGCTCCTGCCATACTGGGGCTCTGGATGTGGCTCCCTCCAGAGCAAGCCTGTGTTTGGCTGACTTTGCAACAGGCTCTTGAAGGAAGGCAAGATAGCAGGAGCTGCACCAAACCCCAATCAGACCCAGTTTCTGGGGCCCTGTGGACACGAGGGAAGTATCTAATTCCCTGAAAGCAGCTGATATATGTCTTCCGGGGCTTGGCCAAGAGGCAAACACAATTCACAAGTTGATAGTCAGGGCACCCTAAAGCCAGCTTCACTGAGTGAGAACCAGCCCAAAGTTGGATGCCCCACCTGTCTTGACCTTGGTTTTACCACCTATGACTGACCAAGGTCAGTTTCCCAGATGGGGACGATGGTAATTGAAACCGAGGGCTTTGGAATCAGACTGGTTGTGATTCCCTGTGCTGTCTTTTCCTAGCGGCCTGGCCCTGTGCAGGTCTGTTTCTAAGCCTCAGTTTTCTCAGCTATGAAATGGAACTAATGGCTCTCCACAGGCCATGTGGGGATAAGTGAGATGCTATGTGTAAGACACCTCGTCCAGGGTCTGGCACACAGTAATCACGAAATAAATGGGGAGACATAGTAATAGTTATTAATACCAGCAGCGGCAGCATCTAAGGAATCTTCCCACAAGACTCCTGGAATTCTTTGAGCCCTGTAGAATGAATGGTCATACTGATTTGCTCAAGACTATCCCAGGTTTAGCGCTGAAAGTCCCAGGTCACAAGAAACCTCACAGTCCAGCACAAACTGGGACAGTTGGTCAAACTCCCAGTTGCCCCAAAGAGGGAGGAGAGGAGACCGGGGTAGGACTAGTCTCCAAACTGCCTTCTTCCAAGTCAGGACTCACTCAGACCCCGGGCCCTGGAGTCCTTCCACAGAAGTGACTAGACTTGGGAAGGACCAAAGGGGAGATCTGGACTCCTGAACAGGCTCTGTGGGTGGCAGAGTCCCAGGCCCCTGAAGCTATAGCTCCCATAATGTCCCCAGCCTGCGTCAGCTCTAAGGTCCCGCCTCTGGCAATATTTGCTTAACAATCAGCCCTGAACTGGCATTGTTCAGGACAAAAATGAAAAACATTAGACCAAGGCTTGTTTTTTCTTCCCTGTCCAAATTCCTCTGGGCCTTTGGGAGGGGAGCCGTATCTTGGCACTGCCACCTCCAGAACAGACAGAGGTGGGAATGTGGACTCTAGGGGTTGGTTTCCCACCTCTACCACCCCTAGGAACTTGGGATGAGTCCTCAGTCTCCCCAGGTGCTCAGGAGGGGAGAATATTTGGTTTAGCTAAATGGCCGTCACCCCAAGCACTCTTATTAAAGCCTCACGCCCATCCAAGAACATCTCAGCCTCGTTTCACAGGTGGGAGGCTAAGGCTCAGGGCACCCACCAGAACCAACATCAAAACCAAGGCCAGCAGGGGAGGTGGGAGTTGCAATTGCTATTTGGCAACTCAGGGGAAGCAGAGACATCCCAGAAATGGGCCTTCTCTTTTGTACCTGCCCGTTAAACACCTTTATTGAAGGGTGAAAAAGTGGGCTGGAGGAAGGAGAGGATGGGGACTTTGCCTTTTTCTCCAGAGTCGACACCCACCTGAAACTGTGGGATTCTCGGGGGGGGGGTGGCTGCACCTTGTGCCCAATGTCCATTTTCCCAGCCCCAGCCTAGAGGGGGGCGGGACTCCAGACAGGACCCTGTCCCAGGCCCAGCCCCCAGCACCGGCAACCATAAGTCCCAGCCCTTCCCTTCCACCAAACACACACAGGAAGGGGAGGGCAGAGGCGTGCCCGGCTCACCTGCCAAGGCTGGCAGCCTGGCATGCAAATGGGCGTGGAGCAAAGACTAAGTGTGCCCGGGGAGGGGTGTGGGCACACCGGCAGAGGCCAGGCAGGGCAGGTTGGCTGCTGAGGGGAAGGCAGGCAGATGCTTCCTGGGCCCTCCATATTGTAGGCACTTTGAATACATCACTCTGTCCTCCCCAAAACCTCAAGAAGTCAACTTCTCTCATCGCTGTGTTCTAGGGCAGTGGAAGAAACTGAGGCTCAGAGAAGTCACTTAATGGCGGAGCTTGAAGTCAAACCCAGGCCTTTCTCGCTCTCAACTTGGTACACAACTCGGACCAGCCAGGTGGCTTGAAGAGACAGCGTCAGGGTCAGACCTCTCATAGTCAAATCCTGACTCTCCCACTTTACAGCCATTGCATAAATTACACCACTGGTCTACGCCTCTGTTCCTTCATCTGTATAGTGGGTCAATAACACCACCTCTTTACTGGGTTATCATGAGGACGAAATGAAATAGTATGTCCAAAGTGCCAGGCACACAGCAAGTGCTTGACAGAGGATGGACCTTGCTACCCATCTGTGGTCAGAGTAACAGCATTCTTTCTTTCTTTTTTTTTTTTTTGAGACAGAGCCTCAAGCTGTCCCCCTGGGTGAAGTGCCATGGCTTCACTGCTCACAGCAACCTCCAACTCCTGGGCTCAAGCGAGTCTCCTGCCTCCGCCTCCCAAATAGCTGGGACCACAGGCGCCCGCCACAACGCCCAGCTATTTTTTTTGGTTGCAGCCGTCATTGTTGTCTGGCGGGTCCGGGCTGGATTCGACACGCTGCCTCTCTGAAAGCAGAAGGCTGCCTGTGGTCCTCCGGGGCCAGGGGCCTGTATCTCACTCTAACCTGGTCCCCCTGCAGCTCCCACTGCTGATCCTTGCAAGATATTTATTCTCAGCTCCCATTCTGGCCCATTCTAAATGTCTTGGTCTTGCTGGGACTGGCTGAGGCCATATTTACCTATGGCCTGAGCAAGTGCCATCTGGTGGTCCCCATCCTCATAGGCACCCACCATCCTTCCTTGTTCCACAGGGGTTTGGGGGATACCCTGGTCTGCAGCCTAGGGCCAGGATTCTTGCCTCAGCTCATTCTCAAACTCTGGCAAGCCCCTCCCCAGCTCTGGGCCTTGATGCCCCTGTCTATAAGCCCAAGACAAGTCTGAGAAGCCCCAGGAGCTCCCTGACTCCCTGAGCCAAGGACAGAGCAGCGGTAAGTCTTGCCACCCTCAAGCTCTCTCTGTAGCCTCCTCCTAATGGTGGTGGTCCTAATCTGGCCCTGTTTACCTGCTGTCCTGGCCACAGCAATCTGAGCCATTAGTCCCCTGCTCAAAGCCCATCGGAGACTCCCGGGGGCCTGCAGGACACAAGGCTACATAAAGTCCTGCCCCTGTAGCATGTAGTATGGACACCCTCTCCGGCCTTGCCCTCTACCCTCTACTCTGAGGCTTCTCCTGTGTCTCCCTTGGTGCCCAGGTAGCCTTGAGCCTGGTCTTTACTAAACAATCTCCCTGCCGGCCCCACCCCTCTGTTGTAAAGTCTCGAAAGAGACAGCGCCTCCATGACTGTCATCCTGAGTCTGGTTCCACAACCCGCCTCTAAGTCCCCAGAGACTCTGGCTTTTCCTGAGTGTCAGACACCACCTGGTCCCTGCCCTCGGGCAAGGAAATGCAGCAGGCCGGCAGGTCCTGCCTCATCCATTCAGCTCACTCTGCAGCCAGGAAGTTATTTATTGAGCATCTACTATGGACCAGCTGCCAGGGCTGAGCCTAGGAGCTTACACCTCTAAGGACTAGCACCCCAGGAGCCAGGGGGCGTGGGAATGCACGCTCGACCTCCTCTCCTATAGGCCTGACAGCACCTTCAAGGCCAGTGCCATGTGTTAAGTTTTTATTTTTCCCCACCTCACAGAGCACGGCATTGGGCTTGGCACACAGTAGGAGCTCAGCCAGTGTAGGCTTCATGAGTGCCAGGCAGGAAAGGCAGGTTGCTGTGGCCTAAAGCAATCAGGGAGGGCTTCCTGAGGGAGGTGCTGGGAGCAGGGCCTTAAAGTTCCTGGAGGCTCAAAATGCTTAAGAAGGAGCAGGACAGTGCTCTCCGGGCACAGTGGCACCAGGACAGTGGTGGGAGGGGCAAGAGGTGTGGAGTTGAAATGTCTGGACAAACATGGTGGGTGAGCCTGTGAATTATATGGAGGAGAGAGCCCAAATGCCCCCCTGGCCACCACCACACCTGGGACCTCTAAGCCCTGCTCAGTCTGGGGAGCCTAGGAGCCACAGTTCTTGTCCACAGGGAAACCAATGGCTGCAAAGACAAGGGTGCCCTCCCCCAGCCCTAGAGCTTGGGGAGTGCCCTGGGCAGGGCTTGCCTAGGCCTGGCATTCCAGCTGCGCCCTCCGCCCTGGGACGTCCTGTACCCAGGAGGACCTATTAAAGGGACAAAGGTCCCCACGGGGTGCAGGCACCCTAGGCTCAGCCCTGGCAGCTGGCCTAGGCCAGGGCTGCAGCCGGAACCCCCACTCTCAGCCTTGCCACAGTGGGCCGCAGGGCAGAGAGGGAGGAGTCTGGGTCTTGGGTCCATCTCCCTGGGGGCAGAGCCACCCCGGTGGTGTGACAATGGGATACTGCTTGGTGATGGTGGTGGGGGAGGTGTTTTCTAGCCAGCAGGGCACAGGCAGGGAGCAGGATGCATGACACTTCAGAATCTAGACTCTGGAGCCCAGCCATCTTGAGTTCGAATCCTGACTTTTCCCCTATCCAGCTAATGTGACCTCGGGCAAGCAACCCGAACTCTGAGCCTCAGTTTCCTTATCTCTGAATATGACAGGTTTGAGAACAGTACCGGTTATCCATGACTCAATAAGGATGTGCCAGAGCCCTGCAGAGTGTGGGACAAGGCAGCACTCGGTAATAGGTCGCCATCACTCGCTGATGGGAGAAAGGATGGACAGATGGACATCACGGTTTGGTCTTGGGCTCTTTCTGTAGGTCCTGGAGAAAAGAAAACAGCTTTGAGGCATTTTCATTCTGAAGGCTCTTGTGTGTACATGGCAAATAAATGTGGATGTCTTTTTCTCCCTCGCCCCCCCAAACATAAATGGAAACAGCTTTCAGACACGTGTGGAGGTGGGAGGCTGTGCTCCTGCCCTGGAGGTTTCCCGGGGAGTCCACTAGGCATGGGGGTGATGAGGGTGTTAGTGGAAGCCCCACAGGTTGGGGTGGAGGTGGGGGCGGCTGCATGGAGCTGACCTCAGGCTTCTGTATCGCGGGATCAGGGTGTGGGGGCATCAGCTGGTAGAAAGTGGAGCCGGGTTTTATTACCACCGAATGTTATCATCCTTGATAAGAACCGGATTAAATGAGGAAGGGGAGGCAGAGGCAGGGCCAGGGAGGGTGGAGGAGAGAAGCAAAGTGCAGTGGTGCCCTTGCTGAGCCCTTGGCTGTTCTCAGGGCTGTGGTCAGGGCCCAATCAGGACCCCAGAGCCAAGCCCCTTCCTAGGGGACACTGGGGAGGAGCAAGGACAGGAGGGACTAACAGGTGAGCTTCCAGGCACCCAGCTGGCTGGGGACAGGAGGAGGACAGGGGCTTCCCAAGCCACGGGCTCCTGTACAGTCCCCTACTTGATCTCCTCTGCAGCCAGCCATTGCCTGGGGCTGCCTGCTGAAATGACCAGGATGAAGGACATAAGCCTGATGACCTTGGGCAAACTACAGCAACTCTGCCAGCCTCAGTGTCCCCATCTGTAAGCTATGTCGATGACTATGTGTCCTCCGCGACCCGGGGTGAGGAGGATATGAGGTGGGGGAGGTGGAGCACCTGCCACACAGCCACAGTGCCGGGATACTCAGCAGCTCCAGTAATAATAGCAAGTATTATTATCACTCCAGCTGCTCCCCAGAAGCTCTGGTGCCTCATTTTTGCCTGGTTTGCCCTTGTTCCTTTCTCTCTCCTCCTTGCTGTCACGGGTCCTGGCTATGGGACCTGCTGGCCCTCTGCCCCGTGCTGTCCGAAGCCACTGAACACTTTACCACAATGGGAGGCAGACAGGTCCAGTATTCCCCATTTACCATTTGGGGAAACTGAGGTCCAGAGAAGAAGAAAAAGAGTTTGCCCAAGGCTATAATTGGAACTAAGGAGTCCTGGAGCCTGGCTCTCTGTCCAGGGCACTTCTGCGTTTTTGGCCCGCCTCCCTGACACTGTAACACCTGGCAGGAATGGGGATCTGCTCTGGGAGGGCTCCAGATTGCTGGGGTGTCGGACCAATGTGACTGAGGGGCCCCAGCTCCTGAAACTCTCTCTGTGCAGGGGACAGGACTCCCCAGGATGGGCCCCAGAGGCATTCCTTGCCATCAGGGAAGGCTATAAAAAGCAACACTTTTCAGCCCCAGTGTGTGACCTGTGCAACTTCACAGAATCCAGCGAAAAACAGAGATAACCTTGGGGAGGTCCGACCTTCTGGAAGGGCAGGGATGGGAAGAGGACACCCCCCGGATGCAGCTTGGCCTGGGGACTGGCCATGGGGGTGTGGCGTGAAACGAAACACAGAGCTTCTGGGAAGGAATTAGAATAATAACAATTGCTAGTATTATTAGAAATGCACAAGCCTTGTGCACTGGTCCCGGGGTCCCCCCAACTCCCAATGTGGTAGATCCTTTGACCACCCCATTTGACTGACCCTGAACTGAGGCTCAGAGAATGCCAAGAAATTGTCCAAGTCCACACAGTTAGAGAGGAGAGAAACTAGGCTTGGCAGCCCCCACCCCACTGCACCCCACTCAGCAATCTCCTTATTTCAGCCCTTGAAACAGCCTGGGCTACTCATGCCACAGCCCCCTACCCCCAAGATGTTACCTCTCACCAGAGGACTTGTCCCTTCTCTCTACCCATTAGATGGCTCCCAGAGTTCAGCAAGGATGTCATCACCTTAGACGGGCTTCCCCAGACAACCTCTCCACTCAGCACGTGTTTATTTGGCACCTACTGTGTGCCAAGCACTGTTCTGAGTCGTGGTGACACAGCAGTGAACAGAACTAACAAATTCTCTGGCCTTGAGGGGCAGAGCGGATCACTGAACTCTCAGCTTCTCTAGCTGGGGGAGCTGCCCTCCCCCTTAGGGAGATATCACCACGTGTTACAGGGAGATGAAGTCGTGGGATAAACCTGGCACACCATCCCCAATACATCAATTTCTTTTTTAAATTTGAGGGGTGGTGGGGTGCAGCATTATATTTAAGCAACACATATCCGTTGTGGGAGGGCATATCAAACTTACTTACATAGACTTTCAAGAGAAACCCAAGACTGAAGGGGTTCCTTGGTCTTCCAAGTCAGCCGCCCCCCCACTAGGAACTGCCCTTAGTGGTACCATGAGACCTCATGTCCTGGTGATCCAGCTGTCACAGCCTGAGAAAGCCAGGCCTTCAAAGGACCGGGTCAGGAGCTAAGTCCCTCCGGGCTAAGCCCAAGCAGGGGAAGTCAGAGGAAATGGAAAACCAGGCTCTACCCCTGTCTGCTGTGTAATCTCAGGCAAGCCACCGCACCTTTCTGAATCTGTTTCCTTGTGGGCAAAATGATAGGCTTAGATCAGAGCTTCCCTGAGGTCCCAGCAGGCCCTAGAAACCTGTCTAAGGTCACACACATTTGCTTGGCCAGAGCCAGGTAGCTCCACACCCTCTTCTAGCCTGCCTTCCCTGGGTCTTCCCTCCCCGCCCCTAACATTGTCATTGTCATTGTAGTGGGTCCAAGGCCCAGCTGAAGACAGCCACACCGCCCAACCCCACCCCAGGCTCAGAAGGAAGAAAAAAGAGAGGCAGAAGGAAGGTCACATTTCTCCTTGGCCCGCTGCCTGGTTTTCATTAAGCCTGCTGCCTAATTTTCCTGGGTGGCACTTGCCTTCTTGGCTACTCTCCCTTCTTTCTTAACCATCTCAGAGGAAAGGGCTGTCTCATTCCTGTCCCCCTCGCCTGGTACCGTGACCTGGAGTTCTTCCTGCCGTGCCACTTGGTGCCTTTTTGCTGCCACATCAGCCCACGTCTCCTTTCCTGGCGTCCCCAGGGTTAGAGAGCCATGGCTCAGACAAACCCAGACTTGATGAATACACTAATTATGATCATTAGCATTTACTGAGCATTTACTGTGCCAGGCACTGTGAACTCAGTGACTTACCCCAATAACCTTAAGAAGTAGAGACCCTTTTTCTCACCTCAGGAAACCAAAGCTCAGAGATGGTAAGTGGTAGAGCTGGAGATCAATGCCACTAACCACCATGCTCTGTGCATTCATAGAAGATTCTTTGAATGTATTCTCCTGGCTAAAGGTACTCCCTTACCACCCTCTCCATCCTCATGCTTGTCCTCTAGATCATCTTCTTTTTTTTTTTTTTTTGAGACCGAGACCCCCCTCTATTGCTCAGGCTAGAGTGCAGTGGCATCAGCCTAGCTCACAGTAACCTCAGACTCCAGGGTTAAAGCAATCTTTCTTCCTCAGGCTTCTGAGTAGCTGGGACTACACACACCAGCCACAACACCCAGTTCATTTTTTTTTTTTTTTATTTTCAGTAGAGATTGGGCTGGTCTTGAACCTCTGAGCTCAAGCAATCCTCCTGCCTTGGCCTCCCACAGTGCTGGGATTATAGGCATAAGCCACTGCACCCAGTCTTGTCCTTTAGATCTTTCTAAATGTTGGTTCCAGAATGGTGTTTTCCTTAAGGGTAAGGGGCCAAAGCCCCCGATGCAATGCCCTTGAGGTTATGCACTCTGAAGGGCCCAAGCCATTTTAAAGCTGAGGGAGGTGAGGCTGCCCAGGCAGGACTTCTGGGCCCCAAGGCTGACTTCTGGGGACCCCAGAGAGCGGGCCACTTCCTGGGAGTGAGATCAGCTAAAGACAGGACCGAGGGGAAATTCAGATGCTTGGGAAAGAGTGAGGAGAGTCAGAGTCTTCATGGGGACCTCCCAGTCTGGGATAGGCAAGGCCAGAGAGGTGACGCTGGTAGTAAATTAGTCCCCACTGTGGACTGAGTTTTCCTGTGGGCAGAGATCTGGGGAGCAAGCGCAGGAGAGGGAAAGGCTGCCCTTGGAAGTCAAGCTCGATGTCCTAGCTTGATGGGGGAAGACGTGGACCCTCAGAAGCTGAAGAGGGAGGGAGTGTCCTGTTCCCACCTAAGAAGGAGCAGCAGACTCTCCCCAGAACCCAGTCCTCAGCAGGTGCCAATGTGGTACCTGGCCTGTGATAAAAACCTTGCAGTGGCAACTGCAGTGATCAGAGGAGAGAGAGAGAGAGAAAGAAAGAAAAGGAGAAAAAAACCCTCTAGTGCCTGACATTCTTTTTAGGATGCCCATAAAAGATAATATGACCTGTAAAATCTGCAAGCTGCTTCCCAGCCTGTGGCGCCAAGCCCCACGCCCCACTCCCACCCCCAGCTCCACTCTCCTGCCCCCAGGCCAAGGCACTGCCCTGGGTGTCCCACCGCCCAGGCCCACTAAGCACCAGGCTACCAGGCTAGGGGAGGCACCCTGCCCCAAACCACCATGGTCTGGTGAGGTGGACAGAGGGGGTGAGGCTCCTTCCTGCAGCCCCCCTCCTCCCTCTGCACCCCTCCTCTGCACCCCCCCTTTCCTGGGCCCTCAGGTTAGCCAGGCTGCTGCTGCCAGGCTGGGGGGGCGGGAATGTGCTGGGACAGATCCCAGCACTCTTCTCTCTCAGGTGAGTCACCCCGTGGGAGTTTGTTGACGAATCCGAATCCTGCTTCTTTGTTTTCAGCTCCTGGGAATTCAAAAATTGGGGGCAGGTACCCTGTCCCCTGGGTTTGCCACCAGATAGGGTGATGAGATGAGAGTCAGTAGGCCTGGGTTCTAGTTTTAAACTCACCACCAACCAGCTGCTTAGAACCTGTTACGTTCTGGACAGCTTTGGGGCCTCAGTTTCTATACCTTTAAAATGGGCATAAAAATCTTGCTCTTCGTAATTTTGCAAAAAAGGTAAGAAAGTTAAAGAATATTTCATAGCAAGTATACTTCTTGGGATAATGACAATAATCATCATTTATTGAGTACCTACTGTTTGCCGGGCACCACTAAGAGGTTTATGGTTAACCCTCCCAATAACCTTATGAGGCCTACGAGATTATTATCTGTTTTTTAAAAGGAAGAAACTGAGTCTTAGAGAGGTTAAGTAACTCGCCTGAGGCCACATGACACATACACCCAGCTACCAGCCTCCCTGGCATCCCACAGAAGGAATTAAGGACACCCCTGCAAATGCCAGGCACAGTGATCACTGAGCTGGCTGAGTCCCTCCTTGCCCTCCAGGTTGGGGACAGTTCAGGAGCATTAAAGCAGGTGTTCCCCTCTGCCTCTTCGTCCTCAGATGACCCACCCCTTGCCACTGTCCTGAGGAGACTCATAGCAGGGTCCTCCCCTAGCCATCCGCCTACAATCCCACCTACCACAGGCATCCTGGTCTAACTCAGAAAGGCCCTAGCTTCTCTGAGCACCTTTCCGTGGGTGGATGGGGCTGAACTCTGTGTCCCAAGCCCCAGAATTACACACTGTCATGGCCACAGAGCCTTCCAGATCAGTAGATCTGCCTTGGGAAGGACCTGACCAGCTGGGTTTCCCAATTTCCTGGACTCTCAGCCTTGTCCCATCCTGGGGAGCGGGTACTTCCTTAGGACCACATAGCCTCCTGAGGTCAAGCCTTGGGAACACCTTTCTTTACAGAGGTGAGGGTTAGGATGAACAAATCTGAGCTCTGCCCCAACCTCCTCTCAACCCCTCTCCTGGGGCTCATCCGACATTTCCAAATGCTCCTATTGGGCAATGAGGCAGGGCTTGAAACACTACCTCAGGCAGAAGCCTTTGGCCCAGTGTTTCTGTCCCTTCCTTACGTTTTCCTAAATACTCTTATTCACAGGTTCCAATTCCCAATGTGATCAGGAGAGCCACTGTCCCTCTCTGTGTCCTCACAGTGACAAGATAGCAATGACAATGGTGTCATATGTCAAGGGTGAGCTATGTGTGGGGCACTCTCTACACAGGTATTCATTTTGCCTCCGTTTTACAGATGAGAGAACTGAGACTCTGAGAAGTCAGATGACTTGCCCAAGGTCACAAACACAGCTAGTCCTTGGCAGACCCAGAATTCACACTCGCACAGAGGCCTTGGTTCACAACCACCAAGGTTCTTTCCAATTCCACCATCTGTGAGTCTCTTCTGATGCTGTCTCACCCAGAATAGCCATCCACGTAGCTCTGAAGAGTGTCCGGTGAATACTTACTGAGTGGGTTGTGAGTGCGTGCAAGCATAAATGGATGAATGAATCGAAGAATGAATAAATGAACGATGACCCCAATATTCACGATAACCACGAAAGATGGGCAGTGTTAGCTCCAAGCAGCAGGTGAGGAAACTGAGGCTCAGAGAGGGAAAGCAACATGCTTGAGGTCACACAGTGAGTTGGAGGCAGAGATGGGAAGCCAGAGCCACCCAGCCGGCCATGGGCCCTTCCCACCTTGCTTCTTCCTCCATCGTCCCAGCCGCACTCTGGGCTCAGCTCTGCCTCCCATCCCTGAGAGAGGCAGCGGGCACAGTGTCTTTAAGCTGCCCTTTGAGGGACGAGCTGAGGAGGGGGCTGGGGAGGGGGCCTCCCCCCAGCATGCAGGGCAGGGAGCCCAAACCCGTCTGTCTGAGATGGGGTCAGTGCGGGGGGTCTTTCTCTGCAAGCACTTACGGCACAATTGATGGGAGAAACGCTCATCAAACGAGGGACAAATCATAAAGTTCGGGAGATGGAAATTAGGCACGGACAAACGATCCAGGTGCAGGGGAGATTTATGGGGGAGGCTGTATTCTAGCTAATGATTTCTGCTAATGATTCTCCGAAGTGTACAGTGGCACAGAGCCCGCGCTCCATGGGGTGACATGAACCCTGCGGGCCGGATGAAGGACGTTCCTAGGGAGACGGCAATGGCCAGGCATGGTGAGGGGATCCCCTAAATACAGGGTCCCCGGGAGTGATGGGAGGAGACGGGGTTCTTGGGGTGTGAGTGCGCCCTGCCAGAGATTTATCGCTCGACCTGGCTCTTCGGCCCTTTCTTCGCTTGCCCTGAAAGTGCCTCCCTGCCTGGCAGCTCCAAGTGTTGGCGGGCCCTGTCTGCTGCTGACACACACATTTTCCAAGCCCACCCCATCTTTCATCTATCAGCACCACCGCCCCCGACAGACACAGGTTTCTGGCTGCAAATGGTCCTTCCCTGCCCCCTTTCTCCTCCCCTCTGTAAGAGCTTCCCCTCCAAAAGACCACTTGCCAGCGCCCTCAACTTCATGCCCTTCTCTTCTACCCTTGACTTTCAGTGTCCCTGAAGCTGCCAGCCCCAGGGACTCCCCCAGCATCTGGTCCCAAAGCACTCAGTCCTCCTCTGTTTTCCTCCATCATTATTACCAGGGACTCCGACCCTCTGGGCTGGGACAGTTCCTCCTGAATGTATCCTAAATTCTGCTTACTCCGACCTCCTGCCTGTGCAGTGAAGGGCCCTCAGGGGACAGGAAGCCTCTGCCCTTCAGATCCACAACCAGAAAATGTTCACAGTAGTTAATTCACGGGGGTCAAATCGCTGGGGAACAACATTGGCTTCTTAGAACCTTGAACCTTGATGTGTTTTCTAAGCGCTCTGCAATGAAAATGTGTGGGTGATTTTTAAACGTAGGATAAAAATGGGAAAATTGCTGTGTGTGAAGATGAAGGGACGAGGGTGTCAGGGTCCCTGCACACCCCTGCCCAGGCTGCTCCTGCCTAGCTGGGACAAAGCCTCTGCCCTCTGCCTCACTTTATCTCCCTGTGCTGGGCCCCACCGAGTCTCCCCAGCCCAGCACTGAGCACATTCACAGAGTTTCTCGCTGTGGCCCTACCTAGTGGATTCATTCGTTTCCCCATTTTTTGATTGAAAAATTGAGGTTCATAGCAATGAAGAGATTATCTAAGTCCTCGTGGTTAAGTGACAGGGTGGTACTTGAACCTGGGTCCCTTGAATTCACACCCATGTTCCTTCCTCTGCGTTGAACTCTCTGGCTGAACCTGCTTACACGCTGTCCTTGCAGGCTGAGTCCCTCCAGGCGGACAAAGCAGGAAAGGAGACATCCGTTGGCAGGAGGGGCCGGGAGAAAAAAAGCAAAAAATGGGGCCGCTGAGTACCTCGCCAGGGAGGGCCAAGCCTGAAAGGATCTCAATGTCCAGCCTGAAGGAATTAGTTAAATAAAGTGTCGTGGGAGGAATTTTCAGGGTCCCAACACGGAGAAACATTCAGAAGACCTTGGGAAGCGGAAAAGGTGGTTTCAAAACAGTTTGAGGCACACCACACACCACAGTGGTCTCTTTCCCCAATGTCAGCAGTGGGGAGGGAGGATTTGGGGACCTTTATCTTCTGTGTGGTCTGAACCTCACCCGACAAATATATGTGAACTTAACAATCAGAAGGGGGAAACATCCAGCAAAGCCATTTTCATTTGGAAAACGGAGAGTGGGAACGAGGCGATGCCCAGGTTGAGGCCTCTTCCTTAGAGGGCCCATTCATGGCCACCCTTGTCCTTCGTCCTCGGAGCATCTCTTCTGACAGCAGACACTTGTACATGGCGGGGGCGGGGGGGTGTCCCCTTGGAATTCATTCTCTCCCTATGCCCCTGACAGCCCCACACCTCCCTGGCCCACTCGCCACCCCCCTCTGGGTATGATCAAAGGCCAAAGTGAAAACGAGATCTGAAACTTCAGCCTGGAAAGGCGAAGATGCTCTGATGCCGGATAAGGAGGGATCACCGCTCACCAGCTGGGCGCCCCCCCACCCTGGCACCGCCCCTTCCCCTCTGTCACCTCCCTGCCGTGTCTCAGACCCTGTCTGGGGGAGGGCAGCAGCTGCCGATGGCTATGGCCCCAGGACCCCCACCCACTGTCCTAGAGCAGACTGAGGGGGTTACTGGGGGGACCCCTCCCCTACACTGCCTTTAATTCCTTTAGATTCAGGCAGTATCTCTAGAAGTTTCCTCAGATGGACTTTGCGGGTTCCTGGAGAGTAGCAACCCATGAAAATGGCTGGATGCAATGATCAGATGAGCTACCGATGGGCTGGAACGTGGGACAAGTCAGTACTCTGGGAACCAGGTGGAGCTCCTGGGACGGGGTTGGGGGTGCTCCGAGAGCGGGGAGGACTCTTAGGGAGTTAGGAGACAAATTGCACAAAGCATCATGGAAAGATTGGGAGCTCAGGCATCCTTCTAACCCAGTTAAAATCCTAGCCCAGCCATTCCTGGCTCTGTAACCTGGGCTGAGCCTCCTTTATGTCATCCCTAAAATGGGGTAATAATAGTAACAACTTCACCTGAGAGGAAGTAGATGTAATGTATGCAAAGCAGCTGGTAATTGGTAAGTGCTCAATAAACGGCAGCTATTGCTATTGTTATTGAACTCAGAGAGGAAGAGACAGAAGGCCTTGGAGGACCATAGACCTTGTCTAGGATAGGAGAGATCTGGGGCTGAGTAGTCACCGTGTCATTCTGGCCCACCCAGGGACTGGAGGAAGGGATGAGGACAGGAAGAGGAGAGGGAAGGAGAGGCACTGGGGAGATGGCAGAGATAAATATATGTCATGATCTTGGGCCATCTGGGTCACTGACTGCACCCCAGGAGTGATGACTCAGTTGCTGAGGAGTCCCCACCCAGAGACTGGTCCCACAGGCTGTGGCTCAGGACCACTGACACAGCACGCACACACTGGGGCAGCCCACAGAGCAATGCCCAGGATCACATATCCACCTAAGGGCTGAGGCACCCCTGCCACCTGACCCCTTCACACCTCTGCCCCAGAGCGAGCCAGCTGACTCCCCTGAGGGAGGGTAGGCCCAAAGAGATCAACGAATTTTCTGGGGCCATAGGCAGGGCCTATTGAGAGGTCCACTTCAAACCCCGAGAGGTCAAATCCCTTGCCCAAGGTCACATAGATTGGACATGATAAAGCCAGGAAGCCCAAAGCCTGCCCATGGCAGCAGGCAGAGCTGGGCACCGGCATTGGTGTGAGCCCCAAGCCTGTTAACCCTAAGACCCAAGAATGCTTAGGAGAAGCAGCTCTGTGGGCTGAGTCCCCTCAGAGGGGACTGCCCAGAGGCTCCTGGGGACCAGATTCATGGGGCATTTTTACAGCAGGCCTTGCCCCTGGGAGTAAGAGATGGACACTTACCCGCATGCTCTGGGGCCCAAGCCTCCCCAAATGCCTCCCCTTCCACCAGGAAAGCCTTCCCTTCTCCTTGCCTCGTGTTCCCACTAAGCCCCTATGTAAATGCTCTGGCCTCCTCCAAGGCAGCTCCCCGCCCTCTGTACCTCCTTGAGCCATCTGGCCCTCTGTCCCAGTGCCCCAGATTAGCATCCCTGCCTCTGGCGGCTGGTAACTTCCTTCACCTTTTTTTCCCCTGACTTTGTGTGTGCGTGTGTGTACACGTGCTTCTTCACGGAGTTTATCATCATGTGTGTGGATCCAGCTAGGCTCTAACTATGATGGCAGTGACCATGTCATCGATGACCCCCAACATACTACCCGGGCAGGACTGGACCCACAGTAGGGGGTCAGAGGGTTCCAGCAGTCTTGAGAATCACAGATAAGAAGGCACTGAGGGCAGTCGAAAGTACCCAGGGCAGCCTTGCTGTAAGCGAAATTGACTCTTGACATACTAACCTGATATACTAGGAGAATAATCCACTTTACAGAAAGTCTTAGCTTTGGAGAAGGATACTTGGCAGGGGTCCTTTAATCCATCCCGGTACCTGCAAGATGGATTTATTTACCGACATCCAGTTTGCCTGCCCTGCTCTGAGAGGTGGGCTGGGTCCACCAGCCTGAGAAGCCCACATACCGGTCTGCTCTGTCTATGTCTCTGGTGTGGCCTTCAAGGCCTTTCTCAAGTGATCCCCGGTCTGCCTTTTATAACAGGGAAAAAAACAACAACAAACCCAATGGTGATGGTATTGGCTGACATTGCCGGAGTGCCAACTATAGGTCACCTGACATAGGTCATCACCTCATTCATTCCCCAGGTGACTCTGGGGGTGTAAGTTGTCATCCTCACTTTAGAGAGAATGACAGAAAATCTGAAATGTCCCAGAAAGAAGCTGGAATTTGAGTTCAGGTTATCAGGTGTCCAGTACGCATTCCTAACCACTGGGTAACACTGTCCCCTTTGAGGCAGCCTCTCCTAGATAGCCTTGTCTTGCTGATCCCAAACCTTGTCACATGCAGTTCCCCTGCGTGAAAGTTCTCCCCCTGCCTGTCCCAACTCCTACTTACCTTTTCAGATCCAGCTCAAATGTCCCCTCAGCCTCACAGTACAGAATCAGTTCTGGGGACCCTGAGTTCAGATCCTCCTGGGGTCAAGGACATGGCCTTTGGATGGCCCATGTCTGTCTGCCGTGTTGAATGGGGCCCCATGCACTCTGTCAGGATGTATTAAAATCAGTCACTCAGTCAACCAATATTTATGAAAGCCCTACTATGTGCCAGGATGTGGGGTAAACAAGTTAGACAAGAGCCCAAACCTGCAGGGCACAAATCCGAGAGTGAGAGACAGATAATACATGAGTTAAGCCACTTGTGAACCAGATAATTTCAGGCAGTGATAGATCCCGTGAAGAAAAAAGTGATGTTCTAGAGAGATCCTGAGCAGACGCCACTCTGGTTTTTACCAAAGTGAGTCTTTCTTCCAACCCGACCAACTCTGTCTCATGACCAGCTAGATCTGTCACTCATTCACTCATTCATTCATTCATCTGCTCACTCATTCGCTGAGCACTGAGCACGCCAGGTGCTGTCTCTCAGCACCCTGGGACCCTTGGGGAGGCATGCCTGCTCTGAGTCCCAGCAAATCCAGGGAGACTGAGGCCAGGGGAGGGAGAGCTGGGGGGCACATGGTATAGCACATTTCCACTGCCTCTGATCAGTCATGCTTCCTAATTCAATAAGGTGAGAAGGAGCATAATTTGATCATATTTGTTTTGCATCACTGCAAAAACAGAAAATGAAGGGCTGCAGAACCGCACCAATTTACTTCATCCGACCTTGATTAAAAGAAAATTAATTGTCGCATCTCTCAGGATATCACAGGCAGCAGCCAATGGCTCTCCAGGATACCACAAAGAGAGGGAAAGAGCAAGAGATGCTCCGTGCCCTTTTCTCCAAGCACCTCTAGCCAGGCTGGCAGCAGAGAGAGCCAGGCTGCTGGGGCCTCGTGCTGCAGAGGAAGCTGCTGGCGGGTGGGAGAGAGACCCTGTGAGCAGCTCCCCTTCTCTCCCACCCACCCTGGGTTGCATCTCCCCTACCCCACCCACTACCCAGAGATGATTCTGAGGCCTGGAGACCCTTCCCAGGGCTCAGCAGGGCTCTTGAAGCCCTCAGGGGCTCCCCCTTCTCCCCAGGGCTGGCAGCTTGAGGATGAGCCCTGGGAGGATGCCCCCCAGACAGCCAGGGCCCCTTAAGCATTCCCGACCCCACCCCTGGCTGCCTAGCCCCAGCTCTGGCAGGGAAGGAGGGAAGGAGGCGCTGGGTGAGTTGGGGGGGGGGTGTCAGTGGGGAGAGCAGCTCATGAAAAGTTAATGCCCCCTTGCAGGTTGTTGATTTTTGTTTGTTTTTCTCTTTTTGCCAGAAGAGAAGCCTCTTTCATTAGCCCAGACTGTCATTACCCAGCATTAAATTTTCATAGAGCGGGCGGGAGGCCGGGCAAGGGGAGGCAGGCAGGGCAGGCTGGGGGCTCCCTGGGCTGGGCCTGCTGGGGCTGAGACCAGCTCCCTGGTTCCCGTCTGCACTCTGCTGGGTCTCAATGACAGTAACTGCTTTTGTCCACAGTCCACCGTGTGGTCAGCATGGCCCAGGGCTCCAGCCTTTGATCCTCCTGATGCTCCCATGTGCTGGGGTCTGTGACCACCCCTATTTTGCAGTTGAGAAACTAAGGCTCAGAGATCTTGTGTCTCTTGGCCGTTATGACCAGAGAGTAGTAGCATCACTGACCTTCAGAACATGCTCTCACCAGAGCTGAGAGGCAGAGAGAGGCAGATGTGAGGTCATGGGGGCTGGAGAATGGGGGAGGTGGCCCCAAGCAGGCAGGGATTGGGGGCACTATTGGGGGGGGGGTTGCCCTGGGGAGCAGCAGGAGTCTGGACCGCCAGCCTCACTCCCAGGAGGCGAGTAGGTGGCTCTGCCAGGCGAAGGTCCGCACAGGCAGAGCCTGGGACCGCCAGGCAGGTGTCTGGGCCCTCACAATGGTGCACCTGGTGTGGGCGCCAGGCCCGCCCATTCAGCCCAGAACAATCACAGCCGCAGCCGCCTGCCCAGCGGCCTCCAGGGGCGGGAGGACAGAGGGCAAGGGAGCAGCAGATGGGCCTCCTGTGTCGGGTTTCCAGCCTGGAGTGGGAGCCGGCAGACAAGGAAGGGGGCAGAGGAGGGGTCAGCTCCTCTCTAGCCCCTAGCAGCCCCTTTTGGTAACCCCCGCCCTACTGCCACCTAGAGCAGGCCAGAGGGGGAACACAGGCCTGAGGCCAGGATTAGGCTGGGGATGGGGGTGCTAGCAGGCTTCTTATAGGTCTGGGGATACCCTACTCTGGCAGCTCACAGAACCTTCCCAGGCCTCAGTTTTCTCATCTATGAAATGGGTGTCCATTTACTGAATAAATACTAAGCACCTGTCCCATGTCGGTCACTGCTTTGGGCACCAGAAACGCAGCAGTGAACAAAACCATGGCAGATCCCTGCCTGGTTGAACTTGTGTCAAGAGACACACGAGAATGAAGACACAGGAGTGAAATATAACCAGGATGAGGAAGGCAGTGGAGAGGAGGTTGGGCTGGGGGCTGCAACTTGAGATAGGAGGTCAATCTCCGGAGATGGATGGGGAGCCAGCTAGATTGGGGTGATAAGCATTCCAGGCAGAGGGAACAGCAGGTGAAGAGCCCCTGCCGCGTAGGATTTTTGAGAGGCTGAAGGAGGGGATACAGGCACAGCAGTTAGAACAGGGTCTGGGCTACCATGTGTTCAAAACTGAGATGTTTTCACACCCCGTGTGCCGATTTATGTGTCTGGCCACTCCTGTATCCTCTGGGTTCCTGAAAGGTAGAATCATTATCCCATTGTACACATGAGATAACTGAGGCTTGATAAGGAAGGGGATATATCATGCCCTATGTGCTGGGCACTGTGCTCCCCCATCCCCAGTGAGAGGTGAGGAAGGGATGCAGACAGCAGGATCCCAGGCTGAGACTCCTGCCCAGAGCTCTATCCATTCAATCCCAGAGAGAGAACAGGAGGGGGACTCTGGGGACAAATGCTGCATAGCTAGTGCCAGCCCACCATCTTTGCATGGGGGGACGGGGGGCAGCGTGCAATGCCCTTGCAAGTGACAGACCTTCTGGGTCACTCTAAGCTTGGCTTCAAGATACCAGGGGCCTGTGGGATAGAGAGAGCGGGACCTGAGAGAAGGGATGGAGGAGATTCCAACCCTCTCATGTTCCAGAAGGGGACACCAAGGCCCAAAGAAAGCCTTTGGAGAAGCCCCTGCCCACCTCTGGCCTTGGTGACTGCATCTGTGCAATGGAACTGGGGCTGAAATGGGTATAGGGCGGTAACCCTGCAGTGGTGTGGGGGTAAACCCCAGCCAAGGAGGGACAGCCTCAGGGATCAAGTGGGAAGAGTCTCCTGAAGGGACCCCACAGAGAGCCCTGGCCGTGGGTGGCCGGCCTGCTGAAGTCCCTGAGGAAGAGCTCCCAGGCATGGGGGCACACAATGGTGTGCCTAATGGGGGTGCAGATGCAGACCAAAGAGAGCCCGGAAAGACAGCTGCCCGCTCTTCAAACTCCACTGTTACTGTCCCACTTCCATGGGCGATGTGTCCAGAAGCCTATAAGCTCTTCTCTGGACCTGGAAGTGGGCAGCAACCCTCTGAAGGGTCAAACCCAGGATCCTTCTCTTACTAGTTCCTGATGCCATGTCCTCCCAGGCCTCAGTTTCCTCATGTATAAAATGGGAAGAATAATAGCAAGAGCCTGGGCTCTCAGGGTCACTGAGAAGATCTAATGAGACTGTGCACAGAGGCCTTCGGCCTGGACCAGGGCACTGTTATTAGTTTGCTGAGCCAGGAAGGGGCATCTTGCCTGTGGGAGAGTCATAGGGAGGCAGCCAAGGCTTGACAGGCTTAGGGCATTACTCTAAATTCATAGTGCTATAATAGTAAGAGACAGAGTCAGGATTTGAATTCCATTCCACCTCATCCCTGGGCTCTTAGCAGTCTCTGGTGTGCCGTTCTCTGGAGGGAACATCAGAGATGTCAGTGGGGTGGTTTGGGCACAAGGCAGCAGCTTCCATGCCCCTCTGAGACCCAGTTGGCCCCCAAGGACCCCTCCCCAGTAGGTTCAGGACCTGACAGTGCCTACCTTACTCCTATTGGCGGCACCAGTAGGCAGCAGGTGAGGGCAGAGGGGACACCACTCCCCCTTCCAGCCACCCCGAGCTTGGCTGAGTTCCTTCCCTGCCATCTCCCACTTGTTCATTCTAGGAACAAAGGCAACACGGCACATCCCCACTTCCTGGCAGTGCTGATTACCTAATTCTCTACCCCTCAATTACAGCTTCCTGAGGGAGGCATTATCCTGGGAGCTCCCGCCCACCTGTCCCAGAGGCTGCCGGGGGTGTTTGTGGTAGGGGCTCCCCATCCTTCAGGAAAACCCACAGGGGGGCCCTGAGCACTGGCCCCTGGGACTCTCCAGTGGGCAGGATCCTAGACTCTTGGCCTAGATGGGACACAGTTTCATGGGCTCATATATGGTCAAGGATAGGCATGTGCAGGCTTCTATATGGGGGTATTATAAGTGATCCGTCTGCATGAACAAGTGTGTACAAATGTAGAAATACAAAGATATGGATGTATATATCGACAGTGTGTAAAAGTGAGTGTGTGGAAAGCTGAATGTGTACAATGAGTCTGTGAGCGCGTATGTAGGTCTGTAACACAAATGCTTGCCTAAGTCAATATGCAGGTGTGTATAGATTTGTGTGTATTTGTGCATGGGTAAGTGTGTGTTGGATTGGAAAATGAGAGTGCAAGGGTGTAACTGAGTATAAGTGTGAGTTAATTTGAGTGTGGACAGGGCCAGCTGAGGTTGGGGCTGAGCACAGGGGACCCCCACTCCCGAGCATGGGAGGTGCTGGGCCTGGCTGCTCAGAGAAGGCTGGGGGATGGTAGATGGCAATCCCAGGTGGGGATCTCAGACCGCCAGCCCACTTCCCACTGCCTGAAAGCTGCCATCCTTCCTGTCAATGGGAAGGAAGAGCTCACCTATGACAGGTGGTTGGGCTGGTTGCAGATGCAAAAAGACTCAGTGGTGATTTGCATCTTTTTGCATACATTTCCATAGGCCTCACTGATTGGTTATTTGAAAGCCCCCAATCCCTGCAAACTCCCTGTCCACTGGCAATGGCCCTGCTTAAAATACAAACATCATGGTTGGGATCTGCTCGGCTGAGTGCTGAGGCTAGCCCCTGAGAGCTGAGGCTAACCCACAGGCCAGTCCAGGTGGGACAAGGCACTCACTGAGAAACAGGCTCTGAGGGATTGTTCAGTGGCAAAGAACAGGTCTCTCCTAACACAGGGAAGGTACTCACTGGCACTTTCATTAGTGAATGAGCCAAGTGTGAATGGGTCATAGCAGGCAGCTGCCCAAGCTTCTCAGATCTTGGGGGGATGGTCTTAGTGATAGGATTGCCAGTACTTCTGAGATAGGGCCTGGTCCCCTGGGCCAGTGTGGCCAGCCCTGGGGCGGGTGTCAGGGAATCCAAGAGGCTGCCCCAGCCTTGCTCCTGCTTCCCAGCTGCCCCCACCCCACTCCAGCCCTGAGATGGATCTGGAGGCATGACCTCCTCTCTCTACCTGGCTGTGCAGTTTTGGAAACTCTGCACCCAGAGGGCAGGCGGCAAGAGGCTGGGTAAGTTCCAGGAGAACAGAAAAGAGACACGAAATCCGGCAGAGGGGTGAGAGTGTGTGAGGTGTGTACGTGTATGCATATGCCAGTGTGCACAAAAGTGTGCCCTCACAGGCACACTCAGAACTAAGGTGTGAATGACAGTCTCTGATACAGGACAGATGTGCATTTTTGGCGAGAATATAGGTGGGTCTTTAGCCCTGTGTGATCACGTGTGCGTCTGTGTGTTGTGTGCATATGTTCAAACCTGTATCAAGGGAAATTTTTTTTTTTTGAGACAGAGCCTCAAGCTGTCCCCCTAGGTAGAGTGCTGTGGCATCACAGCTCACAGCAACCTCTAACTCCTGGGCTCAAGCGAGTCTCCTGCCTCAGCCTCCCAAGTAGCTGGGGCCACAGGCGCCTGCCACAACACCCGGCCATTTTTTGGTTGCAGCCGTCATTGTTGTTTGGCAGGTCCGGGCTGGATTCGAACCTACCACCTTAGGTGTATGTGGCTGGCGCCTTAGCCACTTGAGCCACAGGCGTGGAGCCTATCGAGGGAAATATTAATAGAAGTTTCAGTGTGAGGGGCCTATGCCCTCTCTCCATTTGCCTTTTCACTAAAATACCTTTTCTCCCCCTGTAGTGAACAGTACAGCTTGACAGTGACAGGGCTTTTGAATTTTTCTTTGCTCAGAAACCCATCACACATACATATGCTTAGACATGAACATCTGTGTGACTATATTACGGGGCCTATGCACATCTGTGTGAGCACATGTTAAAAATTCATGTGTACGGGTACGTCCATGCATATCAACTGCAAACGTGCCCATGCTAACACCCACAGGTACTACATACGTGCTTGGGCACATGTGTGTTTCATGTGTTCACATGAACTATTTGCCCATGGACTTCTGTGGGACTCCCGTGCTAGCTGTGCACAGGCACACATGTGTGAACACTGCACTGGGAGGTTGCTTGGAGAGGATGTGCCAAGGGTCCTATGGGTACATGTGTGCCCGGGGTTGTGCCTGCACGCATGTGTGAGTGCACAGGTTGTGCGTGACCATGTGCACTAGGTGTGTGTACAGTACAGCATGTGTTTGCATATCAGGAGTTGGGGATGTTTAGTAATTAAATCCCTTTTCATCCTTCTGCACCTGTCTCCTTCTGAAAGCTGAGAGAACAGACGTCAAACGGGACAAGGGCTGGATTGAATACAGCCAATTCTGAAATATTTATTAGCTTGCGACTCCACTCAATGGAGGAGAAGGAATGCCAGCTAATCCACCCAGCAGCGCTCACAGCAGGGACATTTTTCAACAGGCACTTCTTACATTTCAATGACTGCCCACTCTGTCCAAAAATGGGAGAGTTTATATGTGGGCCCATGTGGGGTTCTGAGGAGCCCTGGATAAGGACCCACCTGGCAGAGAGCAAACCTGAGCACTCGTTCCTGGGCTCCTCTGTACCCTGCTCAGTGGTTCCTGGGGCCATGAAGGTTGTTTCTGCTCAAAAACTGGTGAACCTGTGGGTAACTGTGGTGATCTATACCAGCCACCATTTATAGGGCTCTTACTGTGCTCCAGGTACCATGTGTAGGCTTTGTCACACATTCTCTCATCAATCTTCACAAAAACTGATAAGTGCAAGTTATCATCCCATTTAATATACTAGGAAACTAAGAAATTCCAAAACATTCAATGAATATGGAAACTGAGGCCCATAGGAATGAAGTAGCTTGCCCAAATCATAAGCTACTTAGTGATGGAGCCAGGATGTGAACCCAGGGAGCACAAACTCAAACTCCCACCTGCTGCCTCCTAAATGAACCACGAAGAACCTACTACGGGGACCATGTGGAGAAGAATTCTCAGACCATGTTTACCATCAGTGGGAAGGAGTGGGTGGTCCATTGTGGTGGGAGGAGCTGGCTCCACCCCACCCTACACTCACTCACCACCAAGCCTTCCTTTCTTAGAAATACATTTCCGTTCCAGCCCTGACCACAAACTGTAGAGTATTCTTTTATTTCTCTTTCTCTTATCTCCAAGCGCTTGGACAATGCTACTGTCTCTTCTTTCCAGAGATATCCAGAATCTGGCCACTTCTCACCCTCCCCACAGCTCTCCTTGTTGTCCAGAGTAAATCTTCTAGAACCTAACTCAGATCATGCCACTTCTCTTCTCAAAGCCCTCCGGTGACTCCTGTATCATTTGGTGGAGGAACCAAAATCCTCGTGTTGGCCACAAAGCCCAACCTTATTCTCCTTATGGGCTACTCTCCCCCAGCTCACCCCTACAAGCCCTTCCCATGGGCTCACCTCCCCTTTTCCTTCTGTTCTGTTTTATTACTTATACTTTACATTCTAAATATGTGTGAATTTCATTCATTTTAATATTTGACAAACATTTGTTAAAAATTTGTACCATTGGCTCGGCGCCTGTGGCTCAAGTGGCTAAGGCGCCAGCCACATACACCTAAGGTGGCAGGTTCGAATCCCCAGCCTGGGCCTGCCAAACAACAATGATGGCTGCAACCAAAAAATAGCCGGGCGTTGTGGCGGGCGCCTGTAGTCCCAGCTACTTGGGAGGCTGAGGCAGGAGACTCGCTTGAGCCCAGGAGTTGGAGGTTGCTGTGAGCATGATGCCATGGCACTCTACCCAGGGGGATAGCTTGAGGCTCCGTCAAAAAAAAAAAAAATTTGTACCATTGTTCTTTCACTACTGATTTTTTTTCAGCTGTATTTTCTAAATCATGTTTTTCAGCAATTTAGCTATGATGTGTCTAAATATAGTTCTCTTTGGGTTTTTTCTGTTTTGGGTTCACTTGAACATCTTGGATCCGTGGGTTTAGAGTTTTCATCAAATTTGAAAAAGTTTTAGCTATTATTTTATCAAATACATTTCCATCCCCACCTCTCCTTCTGGACTCCAATTATACATATGTTAGACCTCTTGATGTTGTCCCATAGGCCACTGAGGCTCTAGTAAATTTTGTTTATGTTTTTCTTTGGTTTTATTTTTTTCTTCCTCATATTTCATTTTAGATAGTTTCTATTGCTATGACTTTCAGGTCACCGATATTTCTTTTGCAGTGTCTAACCTGCTACTATTTTTACCTAGTATATTTTTCATTTCAGATGTTGATTGCATTTTTCATCTCTAGAAGTTTAATGTTTGAGTCTTTTTAATATTTTTATTTATGGGGTGGTGCCTGTGGCTCAAAGGAGTGGGGTGCCAGCCCCATATGCCGGAGGTAGTGGGTTCAAACCTAGCCCCAGCCAAAAAAATAATAATAATTAATATTTTTATTTATCTCATCATGTTCTTGCTTACCTGAATCTTCTTGAACGTGAAGTGCATATAAATAATAGTTATTTTAAAAGCCCTTGTCTGCTAACTCTTCCATCTATGATATTTCAGGGTCTGTTTCTATTGATTGATTTTTCTCTTATTTATGGGTCCTATTTTCCTCCTTCTTTGGCTTGCCTGGTAATTTTTATTTGATGCTGGACATTTTAAAAATAAATTTTTTACTTTGGAATAATTTTATATTTATAAGAAAGTTTCAAAGACAGTACAGAGTTCTCCTACACCCCACATTCATTTTTCTCTGTGGCCACCTTCTTAGATTACCATGGTCCATCTGCCCAAACTGTGGAACTGATATTGGCTTGTTACTGTTAACTAGATTCCAAACTTTATTTGAAGGGAATACACCAGATCTCCCATGAATATCCTCTTACCATTCCAGGATCTATGGGAAATATCACATTGCATTTAGTCATATTGTTTTCCCAATCTCCCCTGGTCTGTGATGATTTTCAGTCATGTCTTGTTTTCATGACCTTGACCATCTTGAGGAGTACTGGCTAGGTATCCTAGAGAATGTCCCTAATCTGGGTCTGTTTGTTGTTTTCCCATGAATAGTTTGGAGTTATGGGTTTTGAAAAGAACTTCTTCACCAAGGTCAAGTGCCTTCCTTCTCACTTCCTATTAGGTGTTATATGATATCCACGTGCCTAGTGATGTTAACCCTCACCACTTGGTTAAGGTGGTGTTTACCAGGTCTCTCCACTAGTAATAGCACAGTTACTATTTTTTTCTTTTCCCTATTCTACTCTTTGTAAGCAAGTCATGAACTATATCTACACTCCAGAGAAACGACCCACTTCCTGTCAGGAGAGTATCGACCCATATTTTTGAGAATTCTTCTGTAAGAAAGATTTACCTCTCCTCCCCCTTCAGGTATTCATTCAATCATATGTTTATATCAGTATGGATTCAAGTGCATTTACTTCATACTTGGCTTTTAATCCAATACTGCATTATTTATTTTATTGACCAAATTGTCCCAACTTTGGCCACTGTTTCTGTCCAATTGGTTCCTATGTTCCTTTGACATGGCCCCTGTCCTGTTTTTAGAGCACTTCCTTACTTTCTGCTACTCCGAAGTGCTCTGTTTTTTCATCTCGTACTTTCCCTGCTTTGGCCCTAGAATCCACAATTTCCCCCTTTATTAGAAACCAAGATCTGACTGGGTGTGCTTATTGCTCTAAGGGTCTTGTTGCTTCCAGGACTTCTCCAGAGCACACAGCCCAGTACATGCACCTATCCACAGTAGTTTTTGTAGCTACATTACACTAAACGCAAATTCATACTGATGCTCCAACTCTGATCCACAGTGTTCATTCCAGCCTTCCCACTCCTTGCTAATCTGTAACCTCCTTCTCCAACCACAAGAAACCTGGCTCCCAACATGTACCTTGCATTTGCTCATGTGTTCAGCTGACATTTTAAATGTTACATCACTAGATGCTGGATATTGTTGCATTCCTTTAAATATTGCTGGCTTTGTTCTAGGATGCAGCTAAGTTTGTTTGCTACCATCAAGGCTTGCTTTTAAGTTTTGCTAGCATTTATCCAGAGCGGTCTTAGTCTAAGGCTGGTGGGGGCCTCACTACTAAGGTAAGGCTCCTCCAGTCGGAGAACTTTCCATGCTGGCTGGTGAGAGGGCAGCCTCCTCAGACCTGTGCACTCTCTCTGTCTACTTCCTTCTGCTGTAGTATTTCCCCCCCCCCCAAATTCTAGTCTTTCTGCCTCCCTGAACTCCAGATTCTGTCACCTCAACCGAATGACTCTATTTTGACTGTCTCTTTTCCTTCCCTGTGCTCTGGCCTGGCGACTCCCTCTAGGAGGTAAGCTGCAGCAATTTTAAGGCTCATCTTCTCTATTTTCCTTTTCTTAGGGGTCACCGTCCTGTTCTGCCTATTATCCAATGTCTGAAAAACACTGATTCATGGATTTAATCCAGTTTTCTGGTACTTTAAAAACAAAAAAAGACAAGATCTCACTGTGTTTCCCGGGTGGGATTCAAAACTCCTGGGCTCAAGCAATCCTCCTGCCTCAGCCTCCTGAGTAGGTAGAACTGCAGGCTCCGTTTTCTGGTACTTTAAAGTGAGAGGATGAATCCAGCTGTGTTAGTCTACCATGTCCAGAAACAGAAGTCCAAGCACTGTTCTAGATGCTGGGGACACAGTAGGGAATCAATTGACAAAAAGGCCAGACAGTAAATATTTAAGCTCTGTGGGCCAAGAGACGAGTGAGTTCAAACAGCATCACTGTGGTATGTAGTATGCTAAGCAGCAGACAGTGCCAAGCTACAGGAGCAACCAGCAACAGTCTCTGTTGTGAATGCTCCACTCCCCCATTGCAGCTCAAAGGCAGCCATGGGGAGCAAGTCGACGACTGAGCACGGCTATGTTCTGGTAAAACTACCTGTAGAGGCCAGGCACGGTGGGTTGCTTGAGCTCAGGAGTTCCAGACCAACCTGAGCAAGAGCAAGACCCCATCTCTAAAAACTAGCCATAGTTTACTAGCCATTACTAGCTAGTAATCCCAGCACTCTGGGAGGCCATGGCCCGTGGGTTGCTTGAGCTCAGGAGTTCCAGACCAACCTGAGCAAGAGCAAGACCCCATCTCTAAAAACTAGCCATAGTTTACTAGCCATTACTAGCTAGTAATCCCAGCACTCTGGGAGGCCATGGCCAGTGGGTTGCTTGAGCTCAGGAGTTCCAGACCAACCTGAGCAAGAGCAAGACCCCATCTCTAAAAACTAGCCATGTGTTGTGGTTGGTACCTGCAGTCCCAGTTACTAGGGAGGCTGAGGCAGGAGGATCGCTTGAGCCCAAGAGTTTGAAGTTGCTGAGAGCTGTGATGTCACTGCACTCAACCAGGGACAAGAAAGCGAGACTGTATCTAAAGAAACCAAACCTAAGCAAAAACTTTACCTGTGGATACTGGAATTTAGATTTCCTATCATTTTTGCAGGTCATGAATATCCTTCTTATTTTTTAACCATTTAAAAACACAGCGACTCTTCTCAGCTCTCCAGCCGTATACAAACAGGTGGTGGGCCAGGTGTGGTGGGTTATGGTTTGCCAACCTCCGATCTATTGGAAGAGATGGAAAATAATCAAGATAAATAAGTGTATGGTATTTTAGATAATAAGTTCCGAGGAGGAGGCGGGAAGCAAGGAACCGATGAAACCTTAGATGAAGTGTTCAGGGAACATCTCATTGAGAAGGTGACTTTTGCATAAAAATCCGCAGGTGTGAGAATGAGCTCCACACTGTTTACAGTCAATGAGAGGCTAATTATCTACTGGGCTCCCGTCTGCCACCCTGACCAAACAGAGCTCCATGACAGCAGAAACTTTGTCTGTGTCCTCAGCCCCTGAGACACTGCCTGGCATGGAGTGGGTGCTTAGTAAGAAAAACTGCGTATGTGTCCTAGGCAGTGACACCCAGTATAGCTGGGTTCAGATTCCAGCTCAGCCACCCTCCCACCATGGGACCCCAGAGGGACAAGGCTCCTGTCTTCTCTGAGCTGTTTCCTCGTTGCTGATATGGAGCGAATCCCCTGGTGGTAGTGGCATTCACATAAGATTGTGTGTGGAATGGGCCTCACTTGTTCTGATGCTTGGTAATGGGCCACCATTTTATCAGGAACAGACAGAAGCCCCACCCTAGAATGGCCCCCTAGTTGGATCTGTGAAGCCAGAGGCCTGAGCTCCCCCCATCCATGTCCATCACTTCCTTCCCAAGAGGCCTTGGACTCCCCACAGCTGGACCCAGAGGACAGGGACCCCCCCTCCCCTGCCGTTTACTATAGAGAAGTGGATGGTGGGAGATTTGTTCTGGGAGTCAAGCCCTGAATTCCAGACCTGGCTGCATCACTGCCTTCCTGAAGCCCTGGGCTGGTCACACCCTTTGCCTAGACAGCGATCCCTAAGAGAAGGAAAACAAACAAGGTGAAGCCTACGATTGCCCCAAACAGACTCCCCAGGCCACAGCAGGGGAAGGAAAATGAGACACCAGAGTCACCAAGCCTCTTAACCACATCAGCATGCTGGTATGCTGGCAGCCAGCCAACCCTGGCCCACTGGCAAGGGCTGAGAGCCATGAGATCTGGGTTCAAGTCTTACCATTGCCTCCTCCTGGCCAAGTGACCCCAGATTGTCAGAATCAGGCGCTGATGCTATCTGCAGACAGGGCCTCTCCTATGGTCTTGCCATTCAGCCCAATATCACTTTCCCTGGTCCTACCCCCACAGAGGCCCTGGTCACTGTTGCTGCACCTGGTCTTACTGCCCTCATGGGATTAATCCAGCTTCCCTCCCGCCTCCCATCTGTGACCTCCATGGGGACTGTCACCTCCATAAAAGTGGTACCCATGTGGTTCCAGTTCATCATCATGTATCCAGCCCCCGGAATAGTTAGGCAAGTTATAGGTGCTTGGGAAATATTGTTAAATGGATGAAGCCAAAGAACCCTGGCAATCATTCAGCCCAGCGCCTGCCTCCCCATTTATGATGAAGATTGGAGTGGGGGGGTGTGAGGATACATGGTGAGGGGCTTGCTAAGGCTCACATGGGTGTCTGAGCAGAGCTGGGCTCCAACTATGGGTTTTGTCTCCCGGCTGCACACTGCTCCTCTCTGAGCCTCAGTTTCACATCAGAACAATGGGAAGAGTATCCTTCTCCCTGCAGTGGGCTGTGGGGGATTCCTGAGGCTCAGCAGCCAGCTCCAACGAGCTGAGGCTGGGAGGTAGCAGGGGCAACCTCTCCAGAGCTACTGAGCTTGCCAAGGCCGGGATGTCTGAGCCCCAGAGGACCCGATCTGCCAGGATAAGGCACTCAGCGCAGCGCCCAGCACGCAGCAGGGCGTAGACAATGCGGCAGTGTGTGTGAACACACTTTGTTCTTTGTGAATCTGCAGTGCAAAAGTCAGGGCCTCTGTTCTGTGCTACTGTGAGTAATAATGATTCACGGAACTTGTGTTTTCTTGTACTTCCTTCCAGAAGGTAGACATTGCTTTCTCATCCTTCTCATTGACAAACCTCCCCAGGAGGGGGGACAGCAGGGAGGGCTCTCATCTGATCACCTAGGACCAGGTAGAGGGCTGCACCCATTCTGGCCACCCAAGGGCAGGAGCCCTTCCTCACCTGCTGCCTCGGTCTTCTGGCTAAAATCCAGCCCATACCCCTCAGAGCTTGGCTGATTCTTCTGAGGCAGGCCCCAGGGAAGCCCCCAGTCTCTAGGGGGAGGGACAAGCCAAGGACAGACAGGCTGGTTTGGGTCTGATGCCATTAAATTCACAGTGCCCCACCAGCCATTAGCTAGTCTCTTGGGACAGACAGTCAGAGCATTTAAAGGGGCTGAGCCCAGAGGTCCATCTGGCTATTACATTCCCAGCACCAAGCCCCCCACCTCGCCATGGCTCTAAACTGGCAGCTAAGCCAGGCCTGCCCACGTTCCACCCTCTCTCCTGAGGCCCAGCCTATGCCCCCTTGATTCTTGAGGGGGGTGCCAACTCTGGGGAACTCCAGGGGCAGTGGAGGGCTTCTGTGTCAGCTGGTGGCTTTAATAAATCAGTAAATCTGGCATTTCCTGAGCAGCCTCTGAACCAGACTCTGTGCCAGGCACCTGGGGCCAGAGTCAAAAGGCAGGTCCCCGTCCGCAGTGAGCTCACAATCCATCTAGAGGTGGGGCGAGACCCCAGAGGTGGTGGAGTAACATCATCGGAGTTGCTTGGGAAAACTTCTGGGAGGAGGCCACTGAGCTGACTACAAGGCCAAGCAGAGGTACTAAGGGTGAGAAGAGAAAGGGGATCCCCCATGAGTCAGTTTCCTCATCTATAAAATTAATAATAGCCCCCACCTCAACGAGTGGCTGGGAATTTTAAGAGAGAGGGAGGGGAAAGTTCTTTTGAAATTGTGAATCACAGGACACATTGAGGATTATTCCTTAGTTCCTTATTAACACGGACAGGGATCCTCGGTCCTCCAGCAGACCCATAGGCCGCCCTGGGATCCACAGCTCCTCAGCTCATGTCTGTCTGCTCAGAGAGGCCAGGCCCTGTGGACGTCCTCTAGGTCATGAGGCCCACCCAGGCTTGATGCCAGCTGCTAGGCAAAAGACAACTCCCTCCGAACCCCCCATGCACAGACTTGGATCTGAGCCCTGTGCCCTAACTGGTCCTGACCTGTCTAGGGTCCTCCTGACCCCTTAAAAGCCTTGAAAGAGAAAATCCTTCAGGACCTTTTTGCTTCTTCCCCTGGTTTCCTTCTTAGCCTGATTGTCACACCTGGCATTTAGAACTGAATCATGACCTTGTCGATCCCTTAGGAGCATTATTAGGATCTCCCACCTTCCTGGCTTGTGCCACCCTAAGGGAAATACTCCTTTGGGTTTCAATCATCACCATGACACCCCTCATCCTGGATCACCACACCCACCTTTGATCACCACGAGCACCATGAGTTCTACCACCATCACCAGTCTCACCAGCCTCACTCCATAGGCACCAGGGCTACACCGTGAGCACCATCACTACCACCATCATTACTACCATCGTCACTCCCACTGCTGCCATTGCAATCATCACTACTACCACTGTCACTACCATCACCACATCACAACAGCCATCATCACCACCTCAACCGTCACAGCCAACACCACTATCACCACCATTACTACCACCATCACCACCACCATCACCACCATTACCACCATTACCACAACCATCACCACCATCACTTCTGCCATCATCACCACCCTCACCATAATCAGCATCACTACAACCATCACCACCTTCACTAGCCTCGCTCCAAAGGCACTAACACCATGATTAGCACCACCATTTCCATTGCAACCATCACTACCACCATCATAATCATCACCACCACCACCACCAATCCCTACCACCAATAGCCTCACCATAGACACCAGCACCACCATCACCATCATCACCACTACTACTATCAGCACTGTCACCATCATAACCACCACAGTAATCACCACAATCACCGTTAGTACTCTCCTAATCAACACTCCATCACCATCTGCTGCTACCATCTGCAATTTCATCACCACCACCATCACCTCCTCTTCCTCCTCCTCCTCATCTGCCTCAGTCATCACCACCACCATCTGCATCGTCCTGCAATAGCACCATCTTGTCACCTGACGTTACCAATACAAAAGGCCTTCTTAGGCCTGTTTTTCCCTGGGGACCAACTGTCATGTGCCTGACTCTGCTCTCTAGGGTCTCCAAATCTAAGACCAACACTGCTTCCGGGAATGGGCACATGAAGGGTGGGTTCTGAGGGTCCTTCCTTTCCTGCCACCCCTGCTGAGACCCCTGTCCCTGCCCAGTCGGCTTTCTTTGCCTGGAATGTGTGTCCCCTTGTCACCTGCATGGTGATGACTGAATACAAGAGTCAGCCCTTCTTCACCCCCAGTTGAGACCCCTTTCTCAGGAGACTTGGCACCCGTGGTTCACTTTTCTGCCTACTTTTCTGTCTGTTCTACTAGAGGGTGACGCCCCCTGGGAGCAGGGCTGGACTTCAGCTTTTTGTCCGTCCCCACCATTCCACACAGCACTGGGCTCAGAGGAGGAGCTCAAGAAATAATGGTTGAATGAATGCTTGTTAAATAAGTGTGTATGAAGTATTGTAAATCATGAATCAGGGAGCATTTGGCAGGGAAGAAGGGGGGAAATTCTCTATACTCATCAGAGTGGGGCCAAGTCAGAGAAGCCGACTGTGAAGGAGAGCGGGGTGGGCACTTCCCTGGGGGGCCTGACTCCAACACACTTTGTTGGCCAAGGCCCTCTCAGACCATAGCTCCTTGGGCCAGAGTATTCAGGGGAAGTGGAGTCAGGGGTCAACTACCCCCCAACCTGGCCTTCTCATTGGGGACCCCTACCCTGGAGGAGCGGAGAAAGTGGGCAGCGCTTTTATGGCCTTATGCACTGTGGCCTCCACTCGATCCCTTTAAGACAGCCGAGCGGCTTTCCTTTGCTTGTTGAAACTGTTCAGTTTTCGGACAGGACAGGGGAGGGGGGTGGGGGGGAGGTCACACCTGTTGTGGAACTTGAGAGAAGGCTTATTTATAAATGTTCAGGGCTCGGGATTCTTGCAGAGCTGATGTCCGGAGGGGAAGGTCACCAAAATGCTTGTTTATAAAAGCAACAGCAACTGGGAACACCATAAACGGGCTAAACGATGAAATTAACAAGCAATCCGAGGCGGGGCATGGCGGGGCATGGCCCAGCCTCCACTGGCTGGGACGCTGCTGCTGGGCACAGCCCCAGGCCTGCCTCTAAGCCAGGTCCCTCCCCTGCCCCAGCCGTCCTGCCTGTCCCCCAAGCCTCAGCTCAGCTCCAGTGCCACCTCCACCCGACGCCTGCCCCTGCTTGGTCCCCACGCAGGACACATGGTTCCCATGGCAGCTCCTCCAGGGTACAGACCCAGCTGTGCCGTTCTAGTAAGGGCTGCTCTGTCACCACCCCCAAGGTGGGCTCTTCTGTGGCCCTTGCACCCCCCACCAGGTTGATACCAGATTGGGAATATATATTTTTTTAGCTTTCAGAGGCCAGACTCAGGCCTCAAGCCTACACAGGGTCCCCTGGAAGTGGCGGAAGGTGGGCATTTCCCTCTGCTCACCCCCTCCTGGGACGCTCTGTCCGATTCCCGGTTTCAGGAAAGCTGTATTTTCCTTGGGTGACTGATGGCTGAACAGGTGGCTTCTGGGCTAGAGAGTGTCAAGTGAACAGCGGTGAGGAGCAGTGGCCCTTCTCTGGCTCACTTTCCCTGCCCGCCGGGCCCTGGGCTGCTGACAGCTCCCTGGCCTCCCCTGCCGAGGGCGTGTGTCAGGCTGCCCCCCACCAGACAACACTCGGCCCTGCAGCCCACCAGCAGGGTCATCTGTACACAGAGTCCTTGACAAGGGGACATAAAGATAGCTGAGGGAGAAAATGAGCCGTGCTGTCCTCCACACTTACACGCGTGCACACACTGCACATGTGATCACAGACGCATGAGGGTAGTCACGTGAGGAGGGCACTTGTTCTCTGCATGCAAATGCCCCCACTTTCCAGTTTTCTGTCTAATTCAGCCAGTGTCAGCCAAGCCCCTCCATGCCTGGCAATGTGCACCGACAGTCCCACACTTGACGTGCACAGACAGTCCCACACTTGACATGCACAGGCACACGGGGCTCCGTGTTCTTTCCATGCCCCGAGATCCCCGTCACACACACACAGACTCGTGCCAGCCTCACAGTCCAGTTCCCAGCTTCAGCATCTCTCTGGTGTCTCTCTGTCTCTGGATCTCTCATTACCTCTCTCCTGCCCTCCTCTCCGGCTCCTCTCCTTCCTCTCTGCACTTGGTCTCTCCATCTCCCTCCCCATCTTTCGCTAGATAAATCGCTGTCTCTTTGTCTTTCCCCCTGTATCTCCTTTCTCTTTCTGTCCGTGTGTCTACCTCTTGTCCTGTCTCTCCCCCTCCCTCTGGTTCCCTTCATGTCTCTGTCACAGAACACCCTCCCCATGCCCCCAGCACATGGCCTCTATAAACTGGAAGGCCCACCCTCTGGCATCAGTGTCATCAAATCTATATTCTTTCTCTCTCAGTCTCAGTACTCAGAATTTCTGAGGGGAGCTACTGGCTTCAATCTGGCCCATTGCTGTGGGCCCAGGAGGGTAGAACGGGTAGTCTCTGGAGTTGCAGGTATCCCCAAGGTCCATGGGGGAACTGGTACCCCTCCTTTCCTGCGGACACAAACTGGACTCGCTCAGAAACCTCTTGGCATGAGCCAGAGCAGGCCACCAGCCTCTCGCCTGTCCTTGGCACTGGACCTAGTGAGGCCCTGCCTCTGAGATCTGGGGGAACGGGTGCTGCATGGACCTCAGCAATGGGGCCAGGGTACAGGAGTGGACACTGTCAACATTTCTTCATCATCACCCTTGGCCACTATAATTCACTCCCCCAGAGGACACAGCACCCCCAAAACATTGGGCTCTGTTTTTCCATTCAAGGGGAAGGGATATCAGGCCCTGACTAGAACCTGGGGAGGGAGAACTGAGCTGCCCCTGGGGACATTTCAGCTGCAGGCATGAGGGAGAGAAGGCTGCCATGAGGTGAAAAGGCCTAGGACAGGCCAAGAAGGAAAGGTCTGGGAGAAGAAACTGGGGGCACCCAGACAAGAAAGCCCCTCCACCCTGCCGCCAGGACCCCAGCTCCCCATCAGCCCCAAACCACAAGGAGGCAGGACAGGTCCATTCCAGTGGCAGAATGGGGATGGGATCCTGGGTGGGGAAGGGCAGGGTGGGTGAGTGATAGGCATATAGTTCCTAAGGCCTACGACAGAGGTCAGCTAGGTCCAGGAGACTGCCCCCACCCTGAACCCCAATCTACATCCACTTACCCCCCACTTTTCTGCACAGGCCTCACTCAACCACTTCTTCAATGAGCAAGTATTTATGGCATACCTACTGTGTGCTAGGCACTGTCACAGGCACCCCAGTAAACTCTCAGTGGGGGGAAAGAGTAGGCAAGAAACAAAAACACTAGTATTTCCTTACAGGCTGGATTCAGGGATAGAAGCAGGAGGACGCTACAGGGCATGGGAGCAGGAGATGGGGCCCCCTAGGATGGGAGACATCAGAAGGCCTCTCCGGGGAAGGGACATTTGTGTGTCAGGATTCTCCCTCCTCCTTTCCAGGTAGGAAGCCGGAGTCCCACAGTCTCCTCATCACTGACTGTGGGCAGACCTGCCATGGATTAATAGTTATAAAAACTAGGCCGGGTGTGATGATTTGCGCCTATAATCCTAGCACTCTGGGAGCTGAGGTGGGAGGATCCTTTGAGCTCAGGAGTCTGTGACCAACCTGAGCAAGAGCAAAACTCCATCTCTACTAGAAACAGAAAAAAAGAAAAATTAGCCAGGCATCATGACGGTGGGCACCTGTAGTCCTAGCTACTGGGGAGGCTGAGGCAGGAGGATGGGCTAAACCCAAGAAATAGAGGTTGCTAGAAGCTAGGTTTACACCTCGGCACTCTAGCTTGGGCAACAGAGTGAGACTTTGTCTCAAAAAACCAAAATAGTTATAAAAGCTTCTGCAATCACTTACTTGTTGAAGACCTAGCCATACCAAACACCTGGAAATTTATCTCTATGTATTATCTCCTTTAAAGTCTGAAACAACCTCAAGGCAGGTACCAGTTAAAGAAGACTTTTAACTGAGGTTCAGAGAGGTTAGGTGGCTTGTGTAATGTCACGCAGTCTGTGGGCGGCAGGACCAGGATTTGAGTGCTCCCTCATTGTCCGTATTCCCATCTGCTTCTTCTCTTGGGGAGCCACCTCTGACCCCAGAAAAGAAGGGAACAACCAGTACCCTGAGGTGGGGCAGGAGGAGTCAGAGGAAGAAAAGGGTTTTGCACACTTTCCAGGGCTTCTGGCCCCAGCCAAGCCCCTAGATGACCCCTAGACCTTCTCATCTTAACCTCCTGCATGGACTTCACGCCCCCCCCCACAAGGGCTCCTAGCTGGCTTGTGACACCAGCCCCCCACCCCGGCCTCCAGACACTCTGGGTGGGAGAGAAGCCCCATCCCAGTCCCCCAGCTGCCATTGTCTTCTCCAGACAACCATTAGCATATGTGCAATGCAATTACCCTTCAGCTCTCCTGGCCCAGGGCTGACGTGGAGGTCCCCATCCCCAGTGATTTGGGGGGAAGGGGGGTTATTACAACTCACAAAACCTTAAATTAAGAATGAATAAGAGAAGCGTCGCATGCCACTTCTGAAAGGCTGCCAGCCCAGGCTGGGGTGGGTGATGGGTGTATTATACTCTGCCACAGTGGAGAAACTGATGGATGTGGGGACGGTGGGGAAGATGGAAGAGGCAGCTGGTACCTGTGCATGGCCTGGCCCAGCATGTACCCAGAGCCTTGCTGCCACGTGTGGACAGTTAGATCCCAGATAGCCCCCTGTGGCTACAGGGTTTGCAAAAGGCAGAAGTGGGACTTGCTCTGGACTTGAGTGGGGAGGGTGGGTGTGATCAGGGGGTCTCCCAGGGGAGATCAAAGCCCAAGGGATGAAGAGGAGCTGCCCTGGTAGAGAGAGAGGGTAGCGGTCCAGGCAGAAAGAACAGTTTGTGCCAATGTCCTGGGATGGGGGATCAAGGCACGTGGCAGGTAAAGAGTTAGGCAGCTCGGCGCCTGTAGCTCAGCGGTTAGGGTGCTGGCCACATACAACAGGGCTGCAGGTTCGAACCCGGCCCGGGCCTGCTAAACAACAATAACAACTACAAAAAAGAAAAAAAGAAAAATAGCCAGGCACTTTGGCAGACCCCTGTAGTCCCAGCTACTTGGGAGGCTGAGGCAAGAGAATTGCTTAAGCCCTAGAGTTTGAGATTGCTGTGAGCTGTGGCATCATAGTACTCTACCGAGGGTGACATAGTGAGACTCTGTCTCAAAAAAAAAAAAAAAAAAGAAGAAGAGTTGGAAAGGCCCTAGAAGCAGGAGATGGAGCTGAGGAGAGTAACCCTGGGGAAGAGGGCAGGCAGGGGTCACCCCCGATGAACCTTCTTGGCTAGCGTCTGGATTTGAGATTTGCTCCTAGGAGTGCTGGGGCAAGGGGGAGTGTGAACGCAACTGTGCTTGTGTTTAAACAAGTCTCTCTGGCCACAGTGTGGAGTCGGTAGGGACTCTGTGGACACTTTAGGAGCCCATGCAGTAGACCAAGAGAGATGGTGGTGGCTTGGACTAGAGAGAGGGAGGGAAGGAGAGAAGTGAGCAGACTGGAGGGAGCTTATTGCAGGAGAATCAGCCCCTCATGGTGATGGTGGGATGAAGGACAATTGCCAGACTTGGGTCATGTACAGCTTGGGGGACCACAGGGTTGGGGGACAGATTTGAGGATGGAGGGAGATTAAAGGCACAGATTTGGATACAAACCTCATAACCTTTCTGAGCCTGTTTCCTCCATCTGTAAAATACTCCGGCGCACCTGGCACACACAGCGCCGTGGGGAGGGTCCGAGGCTCGTTTCTGCTGCTCCCCAGGCACGTGTCCGCAGGCTTGCCCTTTGATTGACTTGAGTGTTAGCTCCCTCAAGGTCAGGGCCAGGTGTTAGGTTCGGAGGAGAGCATGCAAGGGAAGCTCATGGTCGCATGTGGAGCCTTATACAAATGAAGAGGTGTGCGTCCCTCCTCAGCTTGTGCTATGACCCCAGGCAAGACCCTCATCTTCTCTGGGCCTCAGTTTCCACAGCTCAGTCTGGAATTCTAGTCTGGGACCTTTTAGCTCTGATGCCCTGGGAAGAGGGCAAGGCCCTGGGACCCAGGCCCACCAGGAAACGGGAAGCCCAGCCCAGACTCAGGGGCCTCTCAGAGCAGGTCTGGTCTGGCTTGTCCCCTCCTGCTGAGCAGGAAGGTGCCATCCCCCAGCTGGCCAGTGGAGCTCTGTTTCTGCCTTCTCCTTTGAAGGAGGCCATTCTCCTTCCAAATCTCACCCCCTTATTTCTATCTCAGGCTGGATCCTGCACCTCCCACAGCTCTGGAGAAGGCTGGCAGGTCAGGCCAGGGTCCCTGACCCTCAGGTCTGGCACAGTCCTGGTTTCTTCCCATCTTGCACACATCGCTCAGGTCTGTGACTCAGGCCAGAGCTGGGAGAAACTGGTTTCAACGTCAGTGGGGATGAGGTCGTGGGCAGGGAAAAGATGAGGCTGAGACAGCCCATCATCTTCCTGGGGCTGGGGCAGAGAGGGGTCCCTCCAAAGCCCTGTGACCCTGGGCTGCAAGGGAGTGGGAGGAAGGAAGGAGAGAGCAGCCCCCTTCCCCCAGCCAGGAGCCCTGGGCTGCGGCTCGTATATCTGTCCCCGGATAATGTATACCCAGCTTATGGAAAATATTCATAATGCTCCTTACACCAAACTGGCCCCCTTCCATAGTGCGTGATCTAAAATTAAATCCATTTCAAATATACAGTAGATCGAGTCAAGCTAATATAAATGAAACATGATTAATAGGCAGAACGCTATCCTCTGAGCAGGGACAAGGAGGCAGGCCTGGGGCCGCTCTACCTCTCTCTCCCCACAGCCCCCAGCACCTGTAAGGCCTCCAAGCCCATCTTCATCCCAAATTGCCCTTTTCCTGCACCCAAAACTTAGCCCAATACTGGAATCAGCCTAAATTGTGACGGGCAAGTGCCTGGCCACTGGCACAGAGCTCTTCAGAGAGTGGACTTCAGTGTCAGGACAAAGGGGAGAACTGGAGGCCCATGACCCACCTCACAGACCCTCAGTTTTCTCATCTATACAATGGGTTGTTAACAACCTCTGCCTGGTAGAGTAATTGTGAGTGTTAAGTGAGATAATAGCACAGGCAAAGAAAGCATGGACAAGAGGGTACCCAATAAAGACAGCCATCCTTGTCACCAGAGGTCTGCTCTCTCAGCCCCTCCCCAGCCCCTGAGTAGGAGCCGAGATCTGTGCCCCTCACTGGCCCCCTGATCAGCCGGCAGAACAAGGGCCAGCCAGAATTCCTGCCATTGCAGGGATATGCTTGCTGGGCTATTTTTAGTGCATTGGCAAGTGACTCTGTTACTGACCAAATGTTCCCACATTGGGGACAGACTCTGCTAAGAGGGCACTTGTGTGCTGAACCGAGGCAGGAGGGGTGTTTGCAGCCTGTCTCCAGGGGCTCCACGTGCGTCCTTTTCGAACACAGATGGAACACAGGCTCTGTGGCCATTGAGGGAGCGCAGAGGGAGGTGGCAGCTCAGGGAAGGCTGCACGCCTGGCCTTCCTCTCCTTCTGCACATGGGGACCTCACACTAGGGAAGCTCCTCACCATTTAACAAGCAACAATGTCACCCTTGGCGAGCTCTCCACGTTCCCCCCCTTTAGGAAAGACCCCAGCTGCCACTGGCTGAATGTGTGTGCACATGCGTGTGTGTGAGCCAGTCTGCTCACCACCCTCCCCTCAATGTCTTGCCGCAGGTCAGCATGTCCCTCACTACCCGCCTGGGCCCCGTGTAGGATTCTCGCCCTTTCCACTGCACGCTACATTCCCCACGGCAGACAACCTTCTGAACTCCTATGTACTTGCCCCAGTCTGGGAACCCCACCTCTGTGCAAGCCCACGAGAGTTACAAGGTGTCTGTCATCCATCCAGGCACTCAGCCCTTCCACTGTTTCTTTTTCTCCCGAAGGGTTGGGAGAGCCCCACGGGGTGGGAGGGGGTGCTGTTGGCTTTTTCCTTGTCATTGGCCATTTGCTGCCTGCTTCACCAGGCGTGTTTTGAGCATGTTTGCATAAAGTGGATGCAGGCTGCAATTCCGTGATGAATTCTATGAATACTAATCTGCTACTACCCTTGACCTTGGGGTCACCGAAAGATCAAAACCAAACCATTTAATATTTTCCTTTTGCAGATCAATAGAAGCATAAATTCCCTCTCAATGACAAGTATAATTTCAAACAGATCTATAGAAGGCATGCATGCATTTCCAGCCGGGGCCACTCGCTGCCTGCTTCCCCTTTTGGGGAGCAGACAAGGAGTTTCTTGCCTTTTCTACCATTGAATTTCTTTTTGCCTTTTTTATGGCTCTGAAATGCTATTTTCAGCAGCTGCTGTCATATAAATATCTCTTGTTTTTCTTCTCCTCTTTCCCTCCTGGTGAAAAGGGCAGGGGACCTATTGAAAATTCCGCTTTATCTCTTTCAGTCGGGTTCAAGTACAGGTCGAATAATCGATCCCTCCTCCTTTTCTTTTTTAAGTTTCCTGTCGTTCTTTTGGCCAGATCAGCAGCGAGAGAAATCAGGAGGGCAGTTCGCCCTATGTAGATCTTCTCCGAGTGTCTATATTGCTGTATTTGCGTGCGTGTTTGCGTGTGTGCACGTGGGATCTGAAATTGTGTGTGTGTGTGTGCGTGCGTGTGCCTTTGTACACCTGACAATAAACACTCATTCTACTTCCAGCTCTCACCCAGAGAACTTGAGGAGGGAGGAAATAGAAAATTACCAAAGAGAAAAAGTGAAGGGCTGAAGCGGACGTCCTTAACCCTTGCAGAGCTCCAGGCAAGGCAGAGGAGGGCTGGGAATGGCCTCGGTTGACATGCTGTCCGTCCTCCAAGAACCACATTGCAGGTCCCCATGCACCTCCCTGAAGCCTCTGAGTCTTTTTTTGAATACAACTCCAAGAAAGGAGAAAAAAAGCAAAAAGAAGAGGGGGGAAAAAAACCAGGAGGTGGATGGGGGAAAAAGCAAAAGAAAAGAGAAAGAGAATTAAACCATTAATCTGCCTGGATTTTCCACTTCACAGAGTAATCAGTTTGGAAGTGACTGAAATAAAGTAGAATGTACGATTGCCACCACCTCCGCTCGCCAGTCCACATTTCTTATTTACAAAAAAAAAAAAAATGCCCCCACACAAAGGCCCCCAGTGTCCACTCCTGAAGAGGACAAGGACCTCAGCCCTCGGCCCGAGCTACCCGCTGCCTCGACACCCGGGTGGCATCCACCCTGAGCTGGAGGTCCAAAGCCAAGATGATTTAATTTATAGAAAGGACAAAGATGTCGTGTAGCAGATTTAATCATCAGAGAGTTTAAAAAAAAAAAAATAAGGACCGGGCTAATGTCGTAATTTACATTTCAGGATAATAAAGAGAGAAAGACAGAAAAGGAAGGGCCCTGTAGCCAGCAAGGGGAGTGAGGAAGGGAGAACGACCAGGGGGCCGAGGGAGCCCAATAGATTTGCCTGGAACACCAATAAATTTAAAAACAAACCCAGAAAGCTAAAGACAGCCCCTGGAAAGTGCTAGGAAAATGGACCATCGATTTTAGACTTGATCTGCATTTTGTATTTTAATAATGCTCTCTCTGTCTTTCCTTTCCTCTCTCTCCCTCTCTTCCTCTCTCTCTCTCTTTTGCAAAATATAAAAGCTGATCTGATAAATATTAATTTGAACCATCATAATGTATTTGAAAATTCCAGCTAAAATGTCACCACATGGAACATTAATGTAATATTTCAAGGCCCTGAGAGCAATACTCATATTGATTGCATTTATTTCACTCTAGGGAGGAGAGATAATTCTTCAATGTGGGACACATCTGGGAGCCAAGGAGGCAGAGGCTGAGGGGAGAAATGCGAAATTATATATGGTCATAAAAAATACAAAACAGAAAATCCTCCCCAAAACTCTCTGCTCGCCCATGATGCCCCGCACCCAAACTTGCTGTTTTCATTCCCCAGTGGAGCCTGGGGCGTGGGGAAGGCAGAAGCTCGCCTGCCTTTGGGGCAGTGGTTGCAGGATCTGGAACTGAGCCCTTCTCCCTGGGCCCCACTTTGAGGCCCTGCTGGGCGCTAAGGCTGCCTCAGGGAAAGGTGCTGGGGCCCAGCTGAAACGGACAGACAGACAGAGGGACTGGCCTACTCGGGCCTCAAGTTTGTGAATGCACAAGAGCTGTGGGGTCCTGGAAGGGGGGAGAAGGGAAGGAAGGGAGGAGAGAGGAGGGAGAGGAGAGGAGAGGAGACAGCTGAAACAGAGAGAAAGGAGGAACAGAAGAAAAAGAGGAAAGAGAGCAAGACTCAAGACGGAGAAAGAGGGAAGAGGAAAGACACAGGAGAGAGAGGAGAGAGACTGAGAGAGGAGACAGAGGAATCAGAGGAGAGGAGGAAGAGGGGGCCGGGAGAGAAGAGGGCATCTAGAGGCAAGGCGGGGCGGGGGCTCTGCGTCTGGAGTCCCAGCTCGTCTCACTGTCATTAAGGATATTGATGTGCTCAGGCGTCAACGAGTCTTTGTACAAGTGAAAGGAAACCCGATGCTGGTGGTGACCCTGAGCCCACGCCCTCCATTCCCACAACCTTGTCCTGGTCCTGGAGTGGAGGGCTGAGAGATGGAGGGGCCAAGCCTCCCATTGACAGATGACAAGCCCAGACTCCATGCTCCCAAGTTTCCCCAGCCTGCAGCCCCTGCAAGAGTGGGAGGAGACTCCTGGAACCAGGGGTCTTGGGCTGGCAGCCCAGAGGAAGGCTGGGCAGGTGACTCCACCCCCGGCCTCGGCCAGCATCAGCATCTCACCAGCAATGTGTGCAGGTGCCCGTGGTGGTGGGGTGCTGGCTGAATTTAACAGCACCTCTAGAAGCCCAGGGCTGGGTTGGGGAGAAACCTCAGAGACCCTGGAACTGGCCAAGGTCAGGCTCACCCTTGCCATTTGGGTCTCTGCACAAATGTCACCTTCTCAACAGAAGCCTCTGACCATCTGAACAGCCCCCAGCAGAGTCTTCTTTTATGCAGAGCACTCTTATCTGGAATTATCTTAATTATTTGTTTACATGCTTTTGATCTGCCCGCCCCACACACACTTCCAGATTAAGTTTTAGAAGGACAGGGACCATGCCTGCCTTGGTCACCATCGTATTCCTACCCTGCACACAGAGCAAATGCTCTCTGCGTGTTGGCTGAGGTGAGGGAAGGAAGGATGGTTGGAGGATGGACGAATGGACAGACAGACGGACGGATTGATGGATGGATGCTAAGTCTCTGCTGAACCAGGCCCCTCCATCTGAGCCCCATTTGGGGCCGTGTGACCCAGCGTCGCCCCTACTCCAGAACCCCTCCCAGCCCTCGCCCCCGCCCCCGCTGCCTCCTGCCGCCCGAGCTGCGCGCCCCCCGCCTCCCCGGAGCCGTCACTCGCGGAGCTGCCACAATATTGTGAAGGCTCCGCGCTCCCGCTCCGCGGCGCAGCCCGCAGCCCGCGCGGGGGAAGGCGAGGGAGGCGGCGGCGCGGGCAGGCGGCTGGCGATGAATAATGCATGACCAAGGCGCCCCCTACCGGTGGCCACGGGCTGCGCGGGGACCCGGCCCGACGCGCCCGGGACGGAGCCGGACTGTGGACCCGACAGCGGTTGTCCCCTGCCCGGCCAGCCCAGCCTGCCCTCCCGGTCTGGGCAGCAGCCGCCCACTCACCCTACGGCTGAGGAAGGAGTTTGGGGAGGCCACGTAGAGCCTAGAGCAGGCCAGAGGGGTCTCTTGCGGGTCCAAGCTGGGGCAGGGGCAGGCCGGGGTGGGGACGCTCTAATCTTTCACCCTGGGGGGTTCAGCCTTCCACCCCCATCCCTCACTGGCTCAGGCTGGGCCCGCAGTGCAGTCTCAGGCAAACTACAAGCTCCGAGGGTGGGAGAGAGCAAAGAATGTGACTTAATTCGTTTATAAAAATGAATGCAAACAATTTCACAAGAGTTTCCAAGTTTCTGTAGAATACTTACAACATTGAGATATAATCTTTTTTTTTTAGTTCCATGAAATACAGGAAAGCCCTCTGTCTATATATGGGTACCTGTCATTTTAGAATAAGGATCCTGGAAGTATCTTTCTGGGGGCTCCTTGGCGAGAGGAATGGCTCTTCCCTGCTGCCTTCCACCTGGAGATGCCAGGTGTCAGAGGACACTCGGCAGTCATGACTGGGAGCAGATCCTCACCATGTCGGGAGGGTCCCCCAAGATGCCTGTGATATGTACGGGTCACCCTGAACACGATCACCTGTCCTCCTGGCCTGCCACCTCTTCCTAACTAGCAGGTAATAAGGAGAGCAGAGGTCTCAGCCAGCTTGCAGACAGCTGCTTTAGTTCCCAATCACGCAGGCCCCTGGGGAACTGGGCCAGCCTCATGGCCTCATGGATTCTCCTCATTGAGAACAGATTCAAATGACACCCGCACTGCACTCCCTCGGTCATTCCTGCTTCCCCTGACTTTCTGCCCTGCCTTAATAAGCCAGAGGGAGCAGTGACACAGAGGTTAGGGACCTCTGGGGCTTGTCCAGCGCTCCTACTGAGATCACTAGCTCCAGCAACACGCTGCCAATTAGGATTGTGAGCACCCTGTACAGATAAGAAAACCAAGGCTCGGAGAAGTGCAGCCATGGGCCCAAGGTCATACAGCTCAGATTTGAACCAAGGCTTATTACCTTTTCCAGAGTTTGAGGCTGGAACAAACCAAGAGGCCTAGACCAGGGAAGAGACACTCCATCCTTCCACCCAGACGTTATTCTGTGTCATGGGCCCCATGTTCAGGAGGTCAGACTGAAACCATGAACTGGGTTACAAGCCACCCCATCAGAGTAGCAGTTGGTCTGGGTCACTAAAAATGGATTGCAAACTCCATGGCCCTGGGGGTGGGACTGGCAAGCAAATGCACGAAGAGGGTCATAGTTAGCAAACACGTGGGTCCGCAGCAGTTTCCCAAATAGTTTTGGCCTTTGAAGAAACAACAATTTAAGGTGATGATACCTGACAACCAGTTAGCAACCTTGGCCCTGGAATCTGTCTGCTTCAAGGGAGGCCTGGATTCCAGCCTGTCTGCCTTTTGCTTTGCTTTCAACCAAGGAGTCTGACCTTTCTGAGCCTCTGTTTCTTTGTCTGTAAACCGGGAATAAAAACAGCACCCATGTCATGGAGGTCACATGGGCCAGATGAGATGATGGATGTGCAGGGGCTTAGGAGGGCAATACCGGGTCCTGTAGGATGATTCTTGTTAGCAAGTTAGGGCCCTCACCTCTCCCAGAGTGGGGTTACTCTTTTAGTTTGGGTTTCTCCAAAAGCAGGCCGAGGATTCAGGGGTGTGTTTATTTGGGAGGAACCTCCAGAGAAAATGGCAAGGGAGTAGGGAGGCAGGATGCAGAAAGCTAAGTCCAAGAACGGTTCTCATGGGGGGACCTTGTAGGCCTGTGGCACTCAGCTCCAGGTGTCCCAAGGGTGGGGAGGAGGACTGGGGTACTTACCTACCAACTGCTACCTGTCATTAGTTGAAAGTCACAGGTAGCCACCCTCACTCCTACAGCCAGACACATGTCCTTGGGGAGCTTGAGTTGGAGTGATGAGGACCATCAGTAAAGTTGCAGGTGGCCTCTGGGGCACACCAGAGCATCTGCAGGGGACTCAGAGCCTTTGTCCCTTACCCTGCCAGCTACATTTGTCATGAGCAGTACCTGCCATGGGCCACAGGCAGGTTCTAGAGCCAGACTCAGGCCCAGCTCTGTCAAAAGGGAAAGAAGAAGCTCCCATCCATGGAATGAGTGTGGGGAAAGATGGGCCCCTTGCCTTTCAGGAGCTCAGAGAAAATGTTAGTTAGACCAGGGCTCAGAAGCTTTTCTGGAGGAGATGACATTTTCCTAGCACAACTGCAAGCCAGAGAGAGACTCAGTTCTCTGCACTGGGGCCTAGAGGGACCTCACCCCTCACTGTCCTCTGTTCCCTAGAGCTCCTTCTGGTTGTGGTAACTAAAACCAAATTACTGGTGCTGGGGCCAGTAAGAGGTACCTCTGCCCCCCTCCATCCTGGCCTCTAAGATAGCCACCCTCCAGTGCAGACTTTGTCCTGTCTCTGGTACCACTGGGAACAGGAGAGACTCCTTCTTGAGGGGGGTAGGGAGGGGAAAGCATAAATCTGGGCCTAACACCATAGAGGCTACCTGTGATTAGCCAGCAAGAAGTTTCCAGAGTTTTCAGAATGCTTGGGAGGTTTAGGTCTCTGTTCTCAAACATCCAGGTTGAGAATGAGCTTCTCCATTTTTTTTTTTTTTTAAGCAAGCATCCAAGACATCCTTGCACCGTCAGTGAACTTGGGCTGGGAACCCATCTTCCTGCTCTGTGCTAAGCCAGTGGTCACCTCCGCCTTCCTCGTAGGAAGTTGTCAGCAGATGCTTCCTGTGGCTGTAGGCTCCTGGGGGCATCCTGCCTATGGTGGAATTCCCTGTGTGGTCCCTCCTTAGTCACCCCTGGCCCACCTCAGACCTGTGGAGCCAGGGCCAAGCAAAGGAGATGAGGGAAAGAAGACAGCCTCCTTCAGGGTCAGCCTATGCCCCACTCTGCAAAGAGCCCCACCTCTGTTCCCTGGAGAATAGGGGACCCCCTCCTCGACTGAATCTGTGACCTCCCATTCATTCATATGCAAGGATCAAATTTTAGAAATGCAATTAATTACCTTTTGTTGCATCTTCCTTAATTATTGTCATGCTTCCTATGCACTTTATACAACTTAATAAACAGCCGGGGAAATAAGATCTTAGTGGGGCCAGGGCTCAGGAGAACTTGGGCTCTGTCCCCAGCCCAGGAAAGCAACCTTTCCACAGTCATTCATGATCAAATCCATTCATTCTTTCTCTCATTTGTTCATTCATTCATTCTTCCAATCAGTTGGCCATTGATTCATTCACTCAGTCCCTCATTCATTCGATATTCATTTACTCATTCATTCATTCACTCATCCAGGGCATGCATACTTATTAGCATAGCCACGTGACCATCTCCAGGCCAGGTGCCAGGAAGCAGTGGTAAACAAAACGACAAGGTCCCTGCCTTAAAAGAGCCAACAATCTGGTGGGCTGACAAACAAAAAACACATGCAGTGTTAACAAAAAGAGCTCCAGTAGTCAGGGAAGACTTCTTGGAGGAGGCAACATTTAAACTCACTTCCTGATGTATTTGTTTATTCATACAATCAGGCAGAGCAGGCTTTGTTCCTGGGGAGGGCAAGAGATGGAAGGCCCAGCCCTGAGGAGCCACATCTAGGGACAGAGTAAACCAGCAACCCAATTATTATGAGGCAATGAAGCGTGGTGGTGGAGGAATGAACCAAGTGGGGTGAGACCATGGAGGAGGAAAAATGGCCAGGGAGGTTTGTCTTAGAAGAAAGCACAGAGCATGTCTTCCAGGACCTGTAGAAGGTGAGTAATCTGTGCACTGGCTTCTTCTAAGAAACTACCAAGTCCCTGTTATAAGTACTGTGCACGGTGGTGGTGGCATGGAAGAGGACCAGGAAGAGAGTAGTGACCAAGGCCTCTTGGCTTCCAGTCCCCCTGGGCTGACTCTAATTCTTGCTTGGACCAAGAGGGAACTTAGTAAGGCTGGGCCTTGGTGAAGGAGCAGAAGTTTATCAGTCAGAGAAGGACACTCCAAGGTAAACCCCACCACGTGCAGAGGCCTACAGGCAGGAGGGAGCCAACATCTTTGGGGAGCAGAAGCCTGGCACCATGGCAGGAGTTGTTGCCTTAGGTCGTGCAGGTGGGAGATGAGGTGGCTGGATCACAAATGGCCACAGGGCCAGTGCTAAGGAGGAGGCTGAGCAAAGTCCTGAATGAAGCTGGGAGCCGTGCATGGTCTCGGAGCTGGGGAGGCACCTGTCAGACTGAGTATCCTATGCTTGTCTATAAATGCGTTGTGGGGATATGGCAGTAAGCTAGCCCTGGCCTCTGCCTATGCAGAGCCAATAACTCCAAGAGGGAAGCAGGTGGCCCTCAGGTCAGGGCCAGATTGGAGGGTAAGGGCTGTCAGGGTGACCGTCCCAGGTGCTCAGGAGCCCAGGGAGTGGGTTAGGCTCAAGAAAGAAAAATTAAAAGCCAATAACACCTGGTATTTATCAAGTCCTGCCTCCTCACCAGGTGTTTCCCATTCCTTATCCCATTAATAATAATAATAGTAGGAGCGGCAGCAGCGTAATAACTAACACTTATTTTGTGCCAGCTTCTCTCTGTTCTAGGTGCCTTTACCACTATTAATTCTTTTAATCTTCACAACAGCCCTATGAGGGCTTCTTATTATCATTATCCCCATTCAGCAGATAAGGACATGGAGGCTTCTCCAGGGACTAAGCAGTCAGACCAGGATATGAACTCAGGCCTTCCCAATTCCACAGTCCCTGCTGGGTTCATTCTGCCCTGTACTCCATGATCTAGGGGTGGGCTAGGAGCAGGGGCACAGGCCACCTGTGAGGAGCTGCAGCCTGGGGTGGCCCTGGCCCGTCCTCTCCCCTTGGGCAGCCTCGGTCTGCCACATTCTCCCTTTGCCCGTGGAGGCTGGTGTTTTATGAACCCAGAACCGCAGCAAGATTTCCTATTAATTTATTGGTATTGCTAATTAAACATCATATTCGCAAATGTAAATTTCCTAATGGCCTCCCTTCCATTTCCGAAGTTTACTAAAAGAGCCTTCGTGTTATGGTTGTCAGTTGAAACCAATTACATCTCACCAATGGGTGGGCTGTGGCTGGCTCAGGGGCCACTGGCTCTGGGGGGCATTAGAGGCCTCTGGACAGGGTCTGGCTGGGGCCCTTTTTGTCCATGGGGAGAATGGGGATAAGGGAATGTTGAGCGGGCAGAGGCAGAGCACCTACGCTCTTAGGTGTCAGCCACCTTCCCCTGACATACCCTTGTCAAGGATGGCGTCGCGTCCTGCCCCTGATCCAGCTGCTGGCCTGGCCTGTAGCTGTTTGCCAGCCTCCAAGAAGGAGACAATGTCAGTGCTCAGGGAGACCTTAGAGATTTTGAATCTAACCCCTCATTTGAAAAATGGAGAAACGAAGGCACAGTGGGGAGGCACTGACTTGCACAGGGCCACAGAGTCATTCACTAGGGGAGTTGGGTCTTGTCTGCATCTGATCTCTTTGAAAGTTTGATGAGCCACATCCCCTTACTCTAGACAAATGTAGGAAGGAATTGCATAATTGCAGGGACCCTGCTCTACATCACAGCAACCCCAACCCCAGTTCAGTCACTGTACTACAATAGTATTTAAAAGCAATGGCTCTTAGGTGGGGAAGTACAGCTTCCATAGCCAGCAAGTTCCCTGATTCTCTGGACCTCGGTCTCCTCCTCTGTAAAATGGGGACGACAGTCTGTGCCTCCCGGGGCTGCAGGATTATTTGACAAAGGACCTCCTTGTGTCAGAGCCCAGCCAACTTCTAACTCAGAGGGGCGCAAAAGGCTCTGACTGCTCCTGGGTCAGCTTGCCGGGTGGACCCAGGGGGCCTGGGAAAGGATGAGGCAGCACAGGCCTGAGGCTCCGCCTTATCTTTAGAATAATGGTCACCATTTACTCAGCACAGACCTGAGACATCCCAGCTGGCTTACAAATGGAGAAACTGAGGCCTTGGGAGGTTAGCAACTTGCCTGGCCTGAGGTTCCCAGGTCAGGGGGCCTCTCTGACTCCAGGGTCTGGGCTGGTAACTGTACTGCTTGGCTTTTGCCAAGCACCAGGATGACATGGAGGAGCAAACAGTGGGTCCCCTGCCAGGAGTTCCAGTCCCTGCTCTGCGGCTTCTTTGCTAGGACACCTGGGGCAATCAGGATCTCAGGTCTCATCCGAGGTGCGTCAGAGAGGACCAGAGGTCTCTGCTGGCCTAAGATATCCAAAACACTGAGATCCACACTGCCCATCTGCTCACACAACGACAGGTCCACAGAAAAGGGCAGGAAAGGAAACCTGGGCAGACGGAGTCAAGGGTCCAGGGCATTGGCAAGGAGCCTGAGGATAAGGAGTCCTCATGCCCTTGGAAGTTCTGGGAAAAGCTGGAGAGTGGGGCTAGCAGGGAGGGGTGGGAAGTGAGGGGCACTGCCCAGACGCCAGGGAATGTCCAGCCTTCAGCCCCACCTCCGTGGCCCCCACTGCTTTTGTGCTCAGTATCTTTAGGGGACCAGTGGGCAATCAGAGTGTTTTGGTTGCTGCTTGGGAATCTCCATTAGGGCAAGTTTTAAAAATACATTCTATTGTTTTTATTATTAATGACAATAACATGGGGAGCAAGGCCGTGTGCCACCTCCCCATCGTCTGGGCTGCTACCGTGCTGGGCTTCACAGAGGGCCCTCACACAGGGCTGCAGGGCCAGGCTTGCCACGAGAATGGGACCCGAGGGTGTCCAAACTGTAAGAGGATTCTTTTTTTTTTATTGTGGTAAAATACACAGAACAGAAAACTTACCAGTGTAACCATTTCTAAGCGGGCGATTCAGCGGCATCAAGTACATTCACGTCATGCAGCTATCTAGCTCCAGAACTTTCTTGTCACCCCAAAAGGAAACCTCATATCCATTAAGCTGTCAGTCCCCATCTTCCCCTCCCCCACCCCTGACAACCACTCACCTCTCTGTCCCTGTGGACCCGCCCTTTTTGGATATCTCCTGTAAATGGTGTCATACGTGTCTGGCCTCTTGGGTTCAGCATGATGTTTTCAAGATTCACTTGCCTGGTGGGATGTATCTGTTCCTTGTTCCTTTCTATGGCTGAAGAGTATTCTATTGTACAGATAGACCATGTTCTGTCTATCCAGCCAGCGGCTGATGGACAGGCGGGTTGGGTCCACGTTCCAGTTATCGTGGACAGCACTGCCAGGAGGTGTCCAGATTTTGAGCTAGATTCTGGATAGAGAAATGTCTAGATTCTGGTGGCCAGGTAGCAAATAGCAGGCATAAAGATACCTGTATATGGTGGGGCATGAGAGTGTCCAGCTCAGGAGGCCTAAGGACCCACCTGGTGCTGCCATTAGGCAGGTGGGCTCCCACAGGCCCTCCTGCAGAGCCCAGCCCTGAGCTCCTGGGAGATTGTTCATGGCTGGAAGGTGCAGGCTCCTTCAAATAGGAGGAAGAGGGGATGGAGAGCACCCTGCAACGTGGGACCATGCTTGAAAGGTGGAGGGTAGATTAAGATGACTCCTAAGGGCCCTTCTCTCCATGGGCCATCACAAGGGCACATGCAAGAACCTCTGTGCATAGATCACAGGACACAAAATATCAGAGGACAAGGCCTTGGCATTGTTCAGTCCAAGTGCCCCACCCAGGGGCATTTTAGAGTTGGGGAAGCTGAGGCCAAGGAAGAGAAGTGACCTCCTCGTTGCTCCCATCAGCAATGCCTTCATAGGCACAGTTCACTAGCACTTTCCAAGCGCTTGGCAACATGTTCAGTGTGAGCTCTGTTAAGCCACACAACTTAGTGAGGGAGCTTTCCATTGTTATCCCCATTTTACAGATGAGAATATGAAGGCTCAGAGAAATGGACCCACTATATAAAGTTCAGGAAAGGGGCTGGTGCAGTGGCTCACACCTGTAATCCTAGCACTTTGGGAGGCTGAGGTGGGAGGATCGCTTGAGCTCATGAGTTTGAGACCAGCCTCAGTAAGAGTGAGACCCATCTCTATAAAAATAGAAAAATTAGCTGGGCATGGTGGCAGCTGCCTGTAGTTCCAGCTACATGGGAGGGTGAGGGCAGGAGGATTGCTTGAGCCCAGGAATTTGAGGTTGCTGTGAGCTAGGCTGATGCCATGGGCACTCTAGCCTGGGCAACAGAGTAAGATTCTGTCCAAAAAAAAGAAAAAAAAATACAGGAAAAGGACAGAAGTTCTCAGGTGTCCCCAAAGGGAACCAGAGGCTTTCCAGTTAGATCTGTACCACTATGGCCAGTGACAACTATCCCCAAGGTCATCCCTGAGCCATCTTTTCCCGGGGCTTTGGCACCCCTGTACCCTCTTGCTGGGATCTCCAATCTTCAGCCCATCCCCAAGCCACAGGCTGGGCTTCTTGGGGAGGTGGGATAGAGTGTAGCAAGAGCACAGATGTGAGTACAAATCCCAACTCCACTCCTTGGTAACTTACTCTATCTTGCTAAGCCTCAGTGTGCCCGTCTGTAGAATGGGAAGAGAATTAAGTCCCGCAAACACCTGCTGCAGAGGGTTGCTTCAAGAGTTAAATGAGGCCAAGGTGGTTCACACCTGTAATCCCAGCACTCTGGGAGGCCCAGGAGGGTGGATCGCTTGAGCTCAGGAGTTTGAGACCAGCCTGAGCAAAAGCAAGACCCCCCCTTCTCTACTACAAATAGAAACATTACCCAGGTGTTATGGAGGGCGCCTATAGTCCCAGCTATTTGGGAGGCTGAGATAAGAGGATCACTGGAGCCCAAAAGTTTGAAGTTGCTGTGAGCTATGACATCATAGGACTCAACTCCAGGGCGACTGAGTGAGGCTCTGTCTCCAAAAAAAATACAAAAAAGGAGAGAGAGAGTTAAATGAGTGGATGCAGCTCACAGAGTTTAGCACACAGTGAGTGCTTCAAAAATGTAGCTCAAACAAGCTCCCACGGCTCTGCTCAGGGCCTTGCCCTGCACCTGTCCCCATCAGGCCCTGGATCAGAAGAGCTGGGTCACTGGACAGACAGGAGATCAGGAACATGGTGCCACCCCCCTGGGATCTGTAGCTGAGAAGGAGCAGCGCTCCTGGTGTCCCCAGGATAATCGGAGAGGACACTACCTTAATTCCACCTCCATCAGACCTCCGCCAGAAGACACGACCCTTTCACCTCATCAATATTCAAGAGCTTAACAAAAAAAGCTATAACTAGGGAAGTCAGAAATAATGGAATGCAGTATTGATTATTTTATGGTGCGATTAGGGGTAATTACATCTCTCAAATTTTATTTTAATGTTACTTTCTACTACTTTTAGCCTTTTAAAATTATCCCAAACATCCCCATTTAATGGAACACACATGCCTTCAATTTCAATGTGAAATACTTTTTTTCTGCTAAAGTGTGACCTCAATATATTTGAAAACATAAATTACACTATGTATAAACCATAAAAAATGAATGATGAATTTAATTCTGGTGAAGCGTGAGGGAACGAGGAGGCGGGCGGGCGGAGGCGCTGTTTATCCAGCGCGGAGGGACAGTGGCAACCAGAAGGAATGCCTGACCTTCAGGGGCCCCTGTAACAGGGCCTGGCGCTCTAGAGGACACAGGCTAGGGGGGACTTGGAGGACACAGGCCAGGAGGCTGCACTTGCCCCAGTGTAAGCTCTCTGCCAGTTCCAGCTCCTTGGCCCACCCTCCTCGGGGAGAGAGCTTCCAAGGCACTTACAGGGCCTGGGCTGGCTTGTGCCTCTCAGCCAGACTTTACCCAGGGTAGGTAGTAGGGTGAGGGCACTAATGTGCTATAACTCCGTTTCCCAGGTTCCTCTGGACAGATGAGCAAACTAAGGCTGAAAGGGCTCATCTAAAGAAGCTGGGATTCTGCAGACAAGAGTTTCTGCTGTCAAAAAGAACAGCCTGTTATAAACCCCCATGTCCCATGAGGACATCAGCATGCCCGTATGGACATCACAGCAGTGGGAAAATTAAGAACATGGACTCTGGGGCCAGACAGCCCTAGATTCAAAACCTTGTCACCCTCTAGGAGAGTTAGGAGGCTTCTGTGCCGCTGTCATACTTGGAGAATGTCACACTGGTTCCTCCCTGTCTTTATACCCCTTGCCTGGGGTCTATGCTGGAGCTGGGGACAGGGTCTGGGGGGAAGTTTAGTACCTAGCTGTGTGGGTTTTCAAAATGTGGGTAGGAATTTCTCCTGAGCCCTCCAGACATGGCCTCCAAGCTTCACCGCTGGGCTTTCCTGGTGTCTGTGCTCTCTGCCTTCCCCTTTCCTCTGATGACTATTAGCTCATGATACTTGAGGACCCTCCCTCCATGACATCATGAGTCCTGGGAGGACAAGGGTCACCTCTCCCTGTTCATCCTTGTGCCTCCAGCACCTGCACCTTGGAGGAGCTCGAGAATATTGCATGAATGAAATGTGCTCTTGGACCTCAGAGTTGATAATTTCAACGGTCAATCCTCGGCCCTCCCTCAACCCGTCAGCAGCATTTGCCACTGGGCACCACCTCCTCCTCTGGGAGACACCCTCTTGCCTCGGTTTCCTGGATAGCCAGGCTCCGGCTTTCCTCCACCCACCCCCCCGCCGCCTGCTCCTTCACCTCAGAGGGTTGTCCTGGGGTCTCTCCTCTGCTACACTCACTCCTAGGGTGACCATCCTGTTTACAGCTTTAATGACCTTGTACGCAACCATAATGCATAGAAGTCTGATGCAACTATAATGCAAGCCCCCTAGGCAATTAAAAATGTTTCTGGTAGCCACATTTTTAAAAAGCCAAATTAATTTAAATACTCTATTTGAGTACAGTATATCCAAAATATTATCATTTCAACTGTGATCAATATAAAAGATCATTAATGAGCCATTTTACTTTTCTTTCATCCTAAGCCTTTGAAATCCAATGTGTGTTTTACACTTAACAGCATGTCTCAATTGGAAGAGCTGCAATTCAGGTGCTCCGGAGCCACAGGCGGGCTAGCAGCTGCTGTACTGGGCAGCCAAGGAATCCACGTTGACCGTTTCCAAAACCTTATCTCGACTCCAGCTCTCTCTTTCAGATCCCAAACTCTAACGTGCAAAGCTGACCTCCGATCTTTCCTTCTCCCTCTTCCTCCCCATCAGTTGTCATTATTTCTGCTTTATCTTCAAAACACATCCAGAATCCCACCACATCCTGCCTTCTCAATGCTGCCACACTGGTGCAAGCCACCAACACCTCGAACCTGGATAACTGCAATTGCTTCCTCCTTGGTCTCCCCACGTCCTCTCTTGTCCTTGCCCCTACAACCTGTGCTCCACCCAGATCCCAGAGTGGCCTAGTTAAAGCCTCAGTTGGCTCCTGTCACATCCCTGCTCACAGCCCTCCACTACCTCCCACATCCCTCAGGGTGAAAGTTCAAGTGGCTACTTCAGAGCCACGCCAGGCACAGTAGTCCAGCAACTCAGAGGCTGAGGCAGGAAGATCGCCGGAGGCCAGGAGTTCAGGGCTGCAGTGCCCATGATCCATGCCTGGGAACAGCATGAGACTCCATACCTTAAAAAAAAAAAAGTCATTCAAACAAACACATTTTTGGGGCCTCAGGGCCTTTGCACTGTCTGTTCTCAACCCAAGATGGCCCTTCCCCCAGCTACCCACAAAGGGTTTTTTTATTAAAATTGCCATATCTTTCCATAGCACTTTGTAACTTTCTGATATTTTATATAATTTATTCTATTGATTTTTATGGGGACTGACTTTCTCCCTCACCAGAATATCAGCTCCATGAGGTCAGGAATTTTTGTCCTTTTGTCTTTTTTGTTCACCCACATGGAGGGTGCTGGCATGTGTTACACAATCCTAAATATTTGATGAATCAATGAATAAATATGCCCCTCCCAAATGGATAGCTATTCGAATGAAAACTACTTATTGAATTCTGTTTTTTTGAAATGTCACCTATATTAACATGGACTTGTCCCTGATCCATTTATCTAATCCCATTCATAAAGTGATCTATGTTAATTATGAATCTATCTAAATGTTTTGCCAACTCTTAGTGGCTATTATCCTTTGAAAACAATATTGAAATGTTATTATGCATCGTCTTATTCATATGAATTCAACAAGTGGACTAATATGTTTGAGAAACATTTATGGTGGGAACTTTTAATAATTATTTTACTTATAATTTTATGAAGTAATAGACTGAATTAAAGAAAATGAATTTATTTTATTTCAATATTGTCACCCACCTAAAATACATCTCTCCATTTCCTTTTCTTTATTTAAAGGCCAGATTACATGCTGTGCCTATAATAAATCCTTTCTTTTATTTTACTTTTTTAGAGCTGTGATCTTCTGTCACCGAGGCCGGAGTGCAGTGGCTATGCACAAGTGTGATCATAGCTTACTGCAGCCTTGAACTCCTGGGCTCAAGAGATTTCCCTGTCCCCTAAGCAGCTGTGTGTCACACATTATAACAGATGTGTGCCACTGTACTCAGCTCTGCATTTCTTTTTTAAAATAATGTTTTATGAACACGTTAGAGGATCAGGCACGGCGGTGCATGCCTGTAGTCCCAGCTACTGGAGAGGCTAAGGAGAGAAGATTGCTTAGGCCAGGAGTTCAAGTCCAGCCTGAGCAACATACCAAGACCCCAACTCAAAAACTAAAAACAAAAAAAACCCCTCACAATCTGGGGCAGGAGAAAAAAAGTGTCATACTATTTCTACAACATCAAAATCTAACATTTCTGTGTGACAAAAAGCAGCAACAGGCTACAAGAAAAATGATCCATATGTAGAACATATAAGAGAATCAGAAAACGGGCTGAAGATGGAAACACAGTTCACAGAAGACAAAATGAAAATGCCCGGTAATAAAGTGAAAAAATTCACACTCCTTCATAATCAGGTAAATGAAAATTAAAATAATGGCATACCTTTTTTTGCCTGACAAATTGGAAAAAGATACAATGACTGATAATATCTATTATTGGTAAAGATGCAACCAAGCAGGTCCTCTTATACAACGCTGGTTAAAGTGTGCATGAGTTAACTTTCTGGAAAACAACGTGTTAATATCAATTGAAATTAAAAATTTGACCCAGGAATTCCATATCTGAGTCTTTCCTTTCTGGAAGGACTCATTTGGGTGGGCAAAAAATGTGTATAAGAATTTTATTACCTTGTCTTTTCATTTATAGAAAATATTTTTGAGGCCAGGCAGGGTAGCTCATTCCTGTGATCCTAGGACTCTGGGAGGCCAAGGCAGGTGGATTGCTTGAGCTCAGGAGTTGGAGACCAAACTGACCAAAAGTGAGACCCTGTCTTTACTAAAAACAGAAAAACGAGTTGGGCATGGTGGCACATGCCTGTAGTCCCAGCTAGTCAGAAGGCTGAGGCAAGAGGATCTTTCGAGCCCAAGAGTTTGAGGTTTCTGTGAGCTATGATGATGCCATGGCACTCTACCAAGAGTGACAGAGTGAGACTCTGTATCCAAAAAAATATATTTTTTTGGAAAAAACCTAAAGGCCCATCAAATAGAGGTTGAATAAATACCCACAGCATAGCCACTCTGTGAAATCCTAGACAACTGCTAAAGATAGTGAGGTGGGTCTATGGAGATCTGTAAAGATCATGGAATGCTCTCCAAAGCATACTGTCAAGCACAAAGATACCAGAACAACAAATGTGATGTGATGCCATTTATATGAAGAATAAGATTTTTGAAAATGGGCAGAGAACTTGAATAGACGTCTCTTCAAAGAACAAAGAAGCTATACAAATGTCCAATAACCATGAAAATATGCCCACCACCATCAGCCACTAGGGAAATGCAAATCAAAATGATGCGATACACACTCCACACTCACTAGGATGGCTAGAATCAAAAAGGCGGGTAACAGCAAGCGTTGCTACAGATGGGGAGTAATGGGAACCTTCCTACATGGCTGGTGGGTTTAAAACGTGGTACAGCCACTTTGGGAGACAATCGGGCAGCTCCTCAAAATGCTAGACACAGAGTTACCATATGACCCAACCCCTAGGTGTATACCAAACGGGAATGAAAACATTATGTCAACACAATAACTTGTACATGAATGTTCGTAACAGCATTATTCATCACAGCCAAAAAGTCGAAACAGCACAAAGGTCCATCCGCTGATGAATGAATAAGTAGAATGTGGTATATCCATACGATGGAACGTTATTTGGCAATATAAAGGCATGAATTACTGATACGTGCCGCAGCGTGGGCGAACCTTGAAAACATGACACCCAAGTGAAAAAGAAATATGCAAGAGATGTGTGATTGTACGACTTCGTTTATAAGAAATATCGAGAATAGGCAAAGCCATAGAGACAGAAAGTAGACTAGTGTTTGTCAAGGGCTGGGGACATTAAAGGGAACGACTGACTACCGGTGGTCATGGGGATTCTTTTGGGAGTAATGAAGTGCTCAAAAATTGGTGTGGCGATTACTGCATAACTCTCCATATTACTACAAATCGTTGAATTTTACACTTTATTTATTTATTTATTTATTTATTTTTTTTTGAGACAGAGCCTCAAGCTGTCCCCCTGGGTAGAGTGCCATGGCATTACAGCTCACAGCAACCTCCAACTCCTGGGCTCAAGCGAGTCTCCTGCCTCCTCCTCCCAAGTAGCTGGGACCACAGGCGCCCGCCACAACGCCCGGCTATTTTTTGGTTGTAGCCGTCATTGTTGTTTGGCGGGTCCGGGCTGGGGATTCGAACTCACCACCTTAGGTGTACGTGGCTGGCGCCTTAGCCGGTTGAGCTATAGGCGCCGAGCCGAATTTTACACTTTAGATAGGTGAATTGAATGGCATGTAAATTATATCCCAATTAAATGTTTTTTGGTATGTTTGTTTGTTTGTTTTGGGACAGAGTCTCAAGCTGTCACCCTGGGTAAAGTGCCATGGTGTCATAGCTCACAGCAATCTCTAAGTCTTGGGATCAAGCGATCCTCTTGCCTCAGTTTTTCTATTGTTAGTAGAGATGGGGGGGGGGTCTTGCTTTTGCTCAGGCTGGTCTCAAACTCCTGAGCCCAAGCAATCCACCTGCCTCAGCCTTCTAGAGTGCTAGGATTATAGACGTGAGCCACTTCACTCGGCCCTCAATAAAGTGTTTTAAAAATTTTTTTGATAGGCTCGGCGCCTGTGGCTCAAGAGGCTAAGGCGCCAGCCACATACACCTAAGGTGGCAGGTTCGAATCCCCAGCCCGGGCTTGCCAAACAACAATGATGTCTGCAACCAAAAAATGGCCGGGCGTTGTGGCGGGCACCTGTGGTACCAGCTACTTGGGAGGCTGAGGCAGGAGACTCTCTTGAGCCCAGGAGTTGGAGGTTGCTGTGAGCTGTGACGCCACGGCACTCTACCCAGGGGGATAGCTAGAGGCTCTGTCTAAAAAAAAAAAAAAAATTTTTTTTGATAGATCAGGGGGTGCAGGTTTTTTGATCCAGGGATGACTTACCTAGTGGAGTGGAGTCACGGCTTTCATTGTAGCTGTCACCCAGTGTACACTGTAACTAATAGCTACGTTTTCATCCTTTACTCCCCCCACTCTCTGCCCTTCTGAGACTCCAAAGTCTATCAGACCACTCTGTATGGGCAATAAAGCAGTTTTTAAAAAGATAATTGAGATGCTTTCATTGATCCTTTCTCACTCATTAGTCACAGTCCAGAGACTGGAATCTCACCCACGATCCAAGCACCCTGTGTATCAGTCTCCTTAAAAACCCTGGGTGAGCAATCTGCCATGAATCAAGTATCAAATGTTACAATAAATCGGGATCGTGGTCTGATTTCTCCTTTGTGGCAGGATCCACGATGGCTCAGCTCAGCAGTTACTAGTCTAGTCTTAGTTTAAAGGCTTGTTACTTGGGGCCTGCGCAGTGGCTCACGCCTGTCATCCTAGCATTCTGGGAGGCCCAGGCAGGTGGATTGCCTGAGCCCAACCGGAGCATAGACCCCTCTGGCGCCTGTAGTCCCAGCTACTTGGGAAACTGAGGCAGTTTGAAGTTGCTGTGAGCTATAATCTCATTATTTTAATTTTGCTTTTTAACAATATTTGCATGAAAGTATCATTTATCTTGATTTCTGAGGATTTTAGACACCCCCTGGGATTTCTGTTCCAAGCGCCTCATTCGCCCCCACTTCCGTGTCCGTGCCTTGGGTCACACTGAGTATTGGTCGTGGCCTTGTCCTTGTCTCTAAAGGAGCCACCAGTGACTCCCAGGCTGCCCGGAGGCTAGGGGAGGCTCCAAATGCCACCGCCTCCTGCCCGAGGCTGCCAGGTCCTAGTTAGAGCCCTGGGGAGACAGAGAAGGAGAGACAGTGAGACTCAGCCCACAAACGGACGGGGGAGGGTCCCCAAACCAGAAGAGGGACAGAAAGGAAGAAGGCGAGAGTCAGGGCTAGCAAGGAGCCGCGGCGGGGAGCGGGCGCGCACAGCCCCGGGTCCCACCGCTGGGTGCCCCTCCGGGCGTCCCCATCCCCGCAGCCTCCCGCCCCGCCCCGGCGCGGGTGGCTCAGCGGGGCTGTCGGAGGCGCCCGGGAGGGGCGCGCTCGAGCGGGGAAGGGGCTCCCGGCCGCCGCCGCCTGATGCGTATCGATCGGGCGCCCGGGGTCGGCGCGGGGGCACCAGCTGCCGGCGGGCGGGGCGACCGCACATTAGCGCGGCCGGGACCACTCCCCGGAACGCGGGCCGGGCAGCCCATTAGACGCCCCTGGCCGGCCCGGCGACCCCCGCGCGGGCGAGGCAAGGCTGGCTCCAAGCAGGCGGCCCCTGCGGCTGGCGAGCGGGAGGGCTGAGGGCCAACCCCGGGTCCGACCCGACAGGCCCCTCCAAAGCTCCTGCCCCCGCGCCGGCTCTCTGGTCCCCTCACTGCTCCGCAGCCTCTAGGTCTGAGCACGTGCTGTGCCCTCTGGCAGGGACACCCTTTGCCAACGCGGCTCACCAAACCCAGCCCTTTGGCTTTCCCGGATCCCCCAGACCCCGCTGGGCGCCTACCTTTGCATCCTCAACAGACCGTCCGAAAGCGTCAGGCTCTCGGCTTGGTCATCGGAATCACGCGCCGACCGATCTGTCCTAGTGGTTTGCGGGCTGCATCCGGCCTCACATCTTCCCTTATCCTGGCACTAGCCCCCTGGGAACACCCAGCCCACCTGTAGTGAAGGCAGAAACACCGAGCTAGGAGGGTGCTGGGAACGCCATAGGAAGAGGTGGGCTGCAGAGGCCCCGAAGTCTCCCGTGGGGCGTGGGGCGTGGGGCGTGCAGGAAACAGTCTGCGGTCTCAATGGCTGCCACTGACAGTGGACCCTGGAAGGGGAACTGTAGGGGGGCAGTTTGGCAATCTGGCTCTTCCCATCTAGGCCAGCACCTCCCACGACTCTTCAAACACCAGGAATGTTCTGACAGTTCCCAAATCTGTCATTCAAACCTCTCCTGGGAGCCGCAGGTGTTTCACGTGGAGAGGCAGAGCTGCCTCTAGTTCATAAAGCCTCTTACAACTTAGAAGAAAGTGACTTCCTTAAGTGGGAAAAAAAAAACTTTGAAAAACTTGGTACTATGTATTTATTCTGTCCAGCTGTAGGAAGGGTGGGCAGGAGAGAGCAGAACATCCCTGCCCACTCCTGACTGGACTAGGCAGCACTAGACTTGTGTAAAAAAGGTGGGGGAGAGGCCCCGGCTCTGGGGTTTAATTGGACGTGTCCAGCTTAAAATCACTGGAATGACAACTCCATAAGTCAAAATTCTTATGACATCTCTGTCCGAAGCATTTGCACCCTGGAGTTAGCAAAGCTGCTGGAGCATGGCTGTGCCCCTCACTCACCCCCTCGGCTTGGCCTGGGTCTGTCCAGGAGGGGCTTTCCTGAGGGCAGCAGCCCTGGCCAGGCACACACTCATATCCACATTCTTGTTTACTTATACTCAAGTGTTATGGCAACAGTCACACTCTGAGCTCTCCTCCTACCACCCCACCCTATGGATGCAGGCATGGCAGGTTTAGAGTTGGGGAGGGAAGGAAATCAATATTCCCAAAGAGGCTGGAAAGAAGAGGAACCACCTCTGGGGACACTCTGTTTATGACCACGACAGAACACTCCTTCACACGTGGGGACGATTTAGAAGTTAGATAGTTCTGGATCAGAATGAAACCCCCTTTGAATACGCTGCCCTTGAACAGTGCACAAACTGTGCAACCTTCCATGGTAGTCCTGCCAGTAAGTGCCTACTTTAGTCAAGACAGGATAATTTACATCAAACATCAAAATCTCAGCGTCTTAGAACAACAAAGATTTATTTCTTTCTGGTGATAATGTCTAAGATGGGTGGGTAATGCGCTGTCCTTCATAAATCATTTAGAAACCCAGGCTGAGGCTCGGTGCCTGTGGCTCACGTGGCTAAGGTGCCAGCCACATACACCTAAGGTGGCGGGTTCAAATCCAACCCGGCCTGCCAAACAACAATGATGGGTGCAACCAAAAAATAGCCGGGCATTGTGGTGGATGCCTATAATCCCAGCTATTAGGGAGGCAGAGGCAGGAGACTCGCTTGAGCCCAGGAGTTAGAGGTTGCTGTGAGCTGTGATGCCACAACACTCTACCCAGGGGGACAGCCTGAGGCTCTGTCTCAAAAAAAAAAGAAACCCAGGCTGATGGAGGTTTCATCTCAGCACATGCTCCCAACATAGCCTCAGCAGAGAACCAGCAGAGCTACAGGTAATTAAATGCCCTGGCCCAGAACATGGCCCTAGCACATGTTACTTCATCTAAAACTCTCTGGCCAGAGCCAGTCTCATAGCCACATCTAACTTTAGTATGGAAAGAGTTGTCATACCATCTGCCTGTGTGTCCATCAGAGAACAGGATACCAAGCTGGCAGGGTTGTCTGCCTCAGTGCCCCAAACTTAACACATTCAAGCCAAATTCCTCCCACCATCTTCCCACCTGTGCTATGGTGTCTCCCAGGACTCAGGCTCCAGACTCAGAGGCATCTTTGAATCTTCTCTTTAAGTATCTCATAGTCAAGTGATTTGCAAACCCTGTCAGCTCTATTTTTATTATTATTATTTTATGGAGACATAGTCTCACTTTGTCACCCTAGGTAGAGTGCCATGGTGTCATAGCTTACAGCAAACTCAAACTCTTGGGCTCAAGCGATCCTCTTGTCTCAGCCTCCCAAGTAGCTGGGACTACAAGTGCCCGCCACAACGCCCAACTAACTTTTAGAGATGGAGGTCTCTCATTCTTGCTCAGGCTGGTATCAAACTCGTGAGCTCAAGCAATCTACCTGCCTCAGCCTCCCAGAGTGCTAGGATTACATTACAGGTGTGAGCCACCACTCCTAGCCTTTCCAACTCTATTTTCAAAACGTATCCACCCCACCAGCCTTAGCAGAGCCACCATCATCTCTAGCCTCAATTACCACAGTGGATTCCTTAATTCCACCTTTACCCCCTCCAGAGAGTCTCCACCCAGAGGCCAGAGGGATCCTGTTAGACATAAGCCAGATCTCATCTCTGCTCTGTTCAAAACACTCCATGGCTCCCACCTGCCTCAGAGAAAAGGCATCTCTCTGACCTCACCTCCACCCACCCTCTGCCTCTCACTCTCCTGCAACCCCACTGACCTCCTCGCTCTCCTTGGACAGTCAGTCTGCTCTGCCTCAGGCCTTTGCACTTGCAGGTCTCTCTGCCTGGAGGGCTCCCACGGCAGATCTCAGCAGAGCTTCCCTCCTCCTCCTTCAAGACCCCACTCTCTTGTCTCCCTCTCCAGGAAGCCTTCCTGGACTTCCCTATTTTCAGTTGCACACCCACCCTTGAACTCCCCTACTTCTTTCCTATTGCATTTTTTGTGCCAGAAGACTTACCCGCCTCTTAACATTCTAAAGATCTTACTTATTGTGTTTACTGCCTGTTGCCCCAACTAGAATATAGGGCAGAGTTTTGTTGTTGTTATTTATTTATTTATTTTGAGACAAGATCTGCCTCTTTCACCCAGGCTGGAGTACAGTGATGTGATCAGAGCCCACTGTAACTTCTAACTCCTCAGCTCAAGTGATCCTTCCACCTCAGCTTCCTCAATAGCTGGGACTACAGGTATGCACCACCATATACCACATCTGGCTAATTTTTCTTATTTTTAGAAGAGGTGGGGTCTTGATATATTACCCAGACTGATCTGGAACTCCTGGCCTCAAGAGATCCTCCTGTCTCGCCCTCCCAAAGTGCTGGAATTATAAGTGTGAACCACCTTGCCTGGCCTAGAGTAGAGATTTTTATTTGTTTGGTTCACTGCTATATACCTATCCCTTGTAACAGTGCCTGGCACACTAGTAGGTACTCAGTAAATGTGGTTGAGTGAATGTACAAACCAAAGTATAACACAGTGGCTAAGAGCTCAGGCTCTGGGACCAGACTGCTGGTTCAAAGACAAACATTACCACTTACTATGTGATTTGGGGCAATTCACGCAGCTTCCCTGACCCTCAGTTTGCTCATCTGTACAATGGGAACAAGAATAGCACTTACACATGGAGTTGTAAATTTCAGTAACTTAAAGTACACAAAACTATCTGTACAATGCATGGCAAAGAAATACTTGCTATCTGTTGGCTATTCCTATTTTCAAACTTTGACCCTGTGATTCTACTTCTATCTATTTGTAATAAAGAAATAGAGATTGTTCTGGTTATGGGCAAAGATTTGCATATAATCATGTTCTTCACAGTGTTCTTTTCATAGTAAAAAGTTGGAAGCAATCTAAATTTCTAAGAAGATGGGATTTGTTAAATAAAATATGGTACACCCTTTGAAGGAATACCAGGCAGCCATTAAAATTCAAGTTCTCAAAGAATATTTAATGGCATGGGAGAACGTCCAGAGCATAATGCTAAGTGAAAAAGTAGGATACAGTTTTTTTCTAAGAAACAAAGTCTCACTCTTTCCCTAGGCTGGAGTGCAATGTTGCAATCACCGCTCACTGCAACCTCAAACTCCTGAGCTCAAGGAATGCTCCTGCCTCAGCCTCTCAAGTAGCCAGGACTGTAGGTACTCACCACTGTACCCAGCTAATTTTTTAATTAATTAATTTTTAAGGCTCGGCACCTATAGCTCAA
>NW_003852462.1:7674448-7695255 GCF_000181295.1 Otolemur garnettii
CAGCTACTTGGGAGGCTGAGACAGGAGACTCGCTTGAGCCCAGGAGTTGGAGGTTGCTGTGAGCTGTGATGCTATGGCACTCTACCCAGGGGGACAGCCTGAGGCTCTGTCTCAAAAAAATAAAAATAAAATAAAAAAATAAACGAATGATACCTAAACTGAGAGAGGGGGAAGAGTTCAAGCAGTTTCCCCTCTGCAGGGCTTCTCAGAGCCTTTACGGTGGCTGTCTATAAAATTGCATTCCTCCTCTTCCTCTTCTTTACTTTTTTTTTTCTTTTTAAGACAAAGTCTCACTTTCTTGCCCCTAGTACAGTGCTGTGGCATCATAGCTCTCAGCGACTTCAAATTCTTGGGCTCAAGCGATCCTCTTGCCTCAGCTTCCCAAGTAGCTGGAACTACAGGTGCCCGCCATAACACCTGGTTATTTTTTAGAGATGGGGGTCTCTCTCTTGCTCAGGCTGTTTTCAAACTGGTGAGCTCAGGCAGTCCACCCACCTCGGCCTCCCAGAGTGCTAGGATTGCAGGCGCGAGCCACTGCCGGCCTATCCTCTTTTCTTTTCCATCCCGCCCGTCCTCTCCTCCAAAAAATCCTACACCTAGAGGAAAAGGGTGCCCTTGCTGTAGGGTAGATTGAGGTGAATCCCTGAGTATAAGTGGCCCTGGGGACATGTGGGTGCCCACTTCCCCATGATGGGCCTCTGAGAGTCAGATGGTCTCTCCAGGCCTCCCCCAGCAGGACTTGGAGTGCAGGCCTGAATCTGCCTCCTTGGGTCCCCTCTGCAAGCCTCCCACCACTGGGATGCCCCTCCCCTGCACTGAGTCCAACCCCACCAGCCTTTGAGCCCCACGTCTCACTCCTTGGTACTGCAGTGGCAGGGACTAGTCTCCAGGTTGGATTGGGGGTTACCGGTGCCCCCAGCATGATTTCATGGCTATACTTAGATGTGTTTCTGTGCAACGATGGGGGTGAGCTATCCCCTTAGCTGAACTGCCAAGTCCCTCGAGGCAAGGCTGGCTGTGGGGATAACCCCAGGCCTCACGTGGCACTCAACACAGCCTGGACACCCTGTAAACACTTGGGAAACTCACCCCCACAGCTGCCTTCTGCCCCCAGAGGCTGCCTCCTTCCCTTCACCCAAGTCTAGACACTCAGCTTCCTCAAACTCTGCCAGGGCCCCACCCCAAATTCCTGCTCACCACCTCCTTCTCAGGACCTCCTGCCCATCTCCTCCTCCCAAAGCCCTCCAGGATTCTCAGTCCAGGCAGAAATCATCTCCTTCTCAGATAATGCTAGAAAGAACTGCTTCTCCCCACACACCCCTGTGCCAGGCCCAAAAGCTCGGGGACAAATGTGACAAATGGAGAGGCATCGGGCTGTTTTTCTAGAGCATCCAGAATCCAGGTAGCTTTGTGGGACTCACTGCCTGCTAACTCACCCAGGGACTGAATCATTTCCCTCTCCTGGGTTTCGGTTTGCTCTTGTCTCCAATAGGAACAGGGGAAGAGAAAAACCTGTTTCTTTGAAGGGCTGTTGTGTTTGCCCACAGCAGGGACTGCCCTACAGACCTACCGAGTTTTCTTGGCGTTCACACACCTGTGTGATTTGGGCCACAGTCCTATGGCTCCCAAAGACTCAGAGTTCCCTCCTTCCGCTGTAGGTCCCTAGTGAGCTCTGCGGGCCTCTGGGCCTAGACCATAGGGTAGGAACCCCAGCTAGGCTAGGTCTACTCAGCTCCAGGCAGAACCTCCCCCTCCCCCTCCCCCTGCCCCTTCCCAGCCCAGGGAGGGCTCCGTACAACTCAGACCAGGGCAGGAAGGGCTGAGGACACCACCCCTCCCAGGATACTCATGTTCCTTGGGGTGAACCAGGCCAGCCACATCCCCTAAGAGGCTGAGCAGGAGCCAAAGGAGTCAGAGGCCAGAATGATGCCAGGCCCCCTACCCAGGGTCGGGACTGGACTCACCATGAGAGGCCCCATAAGTACCCCCCCCACCCCCGTCAGGAGGGAGGAGCAGGCAGAGCAGCTGGGGAACACCTCATGCCTTGCCCAAAGGGACCTAGCTTTGACTCAGCCACAAGCAAATGGAGTGAGGATCCCCTGGCGCCCCGGCTCCCCGCCCCCACCCTCAGGGCTGCTCTTCCCGCAAAATCAATCAACCTGCCACTACAGGAAGTGGGGGGCAGCAGGAGAGCTCCCAGGCACACGTTCCCTTGCAGAGTGGCAGCCCTGTGTGAGTGCTACTCAGGGTTCAGGGGCACTGGTGGGGACCTGCCAGAGCACTCCCAAGGGACCCCCATCCTGAACTCCAGATCCCTTCCCAGATGGCCCCCTAGGCCCAGGGCTGAGGCTGAGAGGGTGGGATGGTAGGAGTTATCTCAGACGCACTGCCAAGGGTACAGCAGACCGGGCCATGTAGACGGAGTGGCACTCTGCCACCCACCTACCCACCCACCCAGGGCTGGGGCAGAGGGAGCCCAGGAGGAGGCTGAGTGTGCCACTGGAGGGCTATGAGCTGGTCTTGGTCTTGTCTGTGGGTGTGGGGTGGGGTCCTGGCATTAAGGAGCCATTGCCCCTTCCCTGGGGGTGATGACTGCTCTGTCCTATTATTACAGGAACACGCCCCATAGCTGGGGACAGTCGAGGAGCTGGCAGCCTTCCTGCACCCTCCACTGCCACCATGACTATCAACAAAGACAACAATTAATGTCTTACATTCATGTAGGACTTTAGCATGCAGAAAGTGCCCCGTGCAGGTGGACAAAGAGGCAGGCTTGTTTTCACCGCCATTCACAGGTGAGAGAAACTAAGGCTTGGAGAAGGCCTGTTTGAATGAATGAGCAAATGGTAACAGGTTGAGGCAGTTAGAGGTGTGGGGAGGAGGTGCTGGGTGTGGGCTGGGGAGTCGTGAGGGGGGTGGAACTTGGGGGAAAGAGAATACTCCCAGTTGATGGGCTCTCCGGGAAAGAGCACTGGACTAGGAGTCCTGACTCCTGCTCTGGCTCACCCAGCAAGCTCTGTCTCCTCCTGGGCCTCTACTTCTCCTTCTGTAAAATGGAGTTATTAATCCCTGCCCCGCCCTGTGGGCATGTTGCATGGAGCAAACCAGTGCTACAGGATGGGAAAGGGCTTTGGAAACTGCAGGGAGTTGCCAGCACTCAGGAGTCATCAGCCCACGTCTGACTCCAAGCATCATTGTGTCCAGGAGGAGGCAACCCAGCTGGACCCCGGCTGGGGTTCTAGAACCCGGAACTTTGCCCAACTCACAGTTCTAGAGTCTCACATCTCTGGGCCTACCATGAGCTGATGGAACCTGGGACCGGAAGCTGGAAGCCCAAGATCCACCAGGTGTCTCCCCTGCCCTCCCCAGTACTGGGACTGGGGCGTGGGGGGTGGTGGGAGGCAGGCCAGGCTGCCAAAGTGAGTATTAGCTGGTGTGAACTAATTTGATGTAGCTGATAAAGGCTGGGCTGCCTGGGGCCCCTGAGCCCCACCCAGCTCCCCCACTCCGCCCCCGCCAATAACATTGGGCTGAGCTGTCCCTGCTCCGGCTCCCCATTCTTGGGTGATGAAATCCCAGCTCAGTCGGGCTGGCTAGCGCTGCAGTTACCAAATCGCTGTAATTGAGATTAATTTGGGGGCTGATTGGGTCAGCCCTCGAAGGCACCCATTAATTAGTGGGGGAGGCTCAAAGGCCCAACAGCTGGGCCCTGCACCCTCCCCTGGGGAGGGTGCACTGAGAGATGCTGAGGTGGGTGTGTCTCCCTGGAGTGGGAGCAAGCTGGACAGAACCTCCCCTAGCCCACCCTCCCCTGAGCTTTTCCTCCCACTCCCAACCGGGGAGTGGGTCGCAAGCCTTGGACCTAGGTCCAGAGGCAGCTCTGGGTCTCCAAGGGTTAAAGGGCTCATTATAAGGGTGGGGAGAGGTGGAGAGGGTGCTCAGAGGCTCCTTGGACATCAAACACCTCTTGCAAAACTTCTAGATGAGTTAAGAGCAAATGAATTTGAAACAGACAATGAAGTTCCCTTTAGAGACACCTGGGCAGAAAAATGAAGGGAAAAGTGCCCCAGGGAGAGCTCATTTGGGGATGGTTTTTTTTTTTTTTTCCTGAACCCAAAACACACAAGGAAAAACAAACCCACCCGTCTACACAGGGTGCCAGAGGCAGGCAGGCGCGCCTGGACTCAGTGCTGGGCTGGCAGAAAGCTGGGCACACGCGTGAGGGCTGGGTGCACATATGGGAGTGGAGAGCAGCACGGATGTGCGTGCTGAGCTGGGAGTGCCAGACACACACGTGTGGAGGTGGCACTGGTTCTGGGACAGCATGGAGCCCCTGGGCCCGGGAGGACGACGACAGTGGGGGAAAAGACACATACCACTTGGGAATCCAGGCCCTGTCCCCCAGGTCCCCTGGTACCCCTGGTCACAGGAGTGCTCCTGGCCTGGCCAAGACCCTCCCAATTGCCAGCCAAGGGAGGTGGCAGATTGGGGGCGTCTGGGCCTGCCTGCCCTGCCCCACTCAGCTGACCTGCTTGGGTTACTTGCCTGGTGTTTTATTTTTTTTCCATGTGAATCTCACAAGGGGGACAAAAGCGGCTTCTGAATCACCCAGGAACCAGCCCCCAAATCCACCCACTCTGGAGCCTTGCCCCTACCCCACCCCGAGAACCTAAGGCCCCTGACGTGGCTGGGCGGCCCAGGGTGACTTTGGGGAGCCCTGGACCCTGCTGGGTCTGTGAGGTGTCCCTACCACTGACCAGCACCCCCCAGGGGCCCCAGGGCGTGTGACCTCCCTGGGGCCCTAATGGAGCAGCCTCCTCACTGTGTTGATTTGCAATTCATGGCTCCAGCCGAGATTGCATTAGGGCCTGGCTGTCACTCGTGATAAATGTCGCTTGTTTTCCAGAAAAAAACGGGCCCTCAATACAGAGTGACAGGGCCTTGGAGGCACTGGCCATTCCCTGCCTGAGGACCAGGCCATGGCTGGTGTCCTCAGTGGTCTGTCAGCAGCCTCAGAACTTGACTCCTTTGGAGGCTCTCAAAGTCCCCAATTGGGGTCGGGGGGGAGGTCCTGCAGCCCTTTCCAGTCACCAAGGCTGCTATAATCCATCCCTCCAGTTCTCCCAACACCTGCAGGAGGGATGGTACTTAAGCAGCTCCACTTGACAGATGGGCAAAGTGAGGTTTATAGGAAGAAGAAAAGTGAATGAAGCAGGGTGGGCTGGAAGTGAACTGGAGAGGTCCCTAAGAGGGAAGGTCCAGGAGTCCATGGGGGGAGGCCATCTTGGGGGACAGAATCTTCTGCAGACTGGGCCCTCCCTTCTCATCCTCCCAGGTCCGAGCTCATCCGAGCTCTGCCCACAGCTCACTCTCCCTTGTAATTCCTTCCTGTCCAGAGAGGGGACCCCCCAGGCCTGGGCTCTGTGAGCAGCAGGTGACTTGGGTGGGGAATTAGCTGGAGAGTCTCAGCTGGGGCCCCTCCCACATGCCCATGCCCACAGCTTCTCAAAGAACTTGCAATCCCCAGGTCTCTGGGAATAGAGGGACCTAGATAGATCCCCTTCCGCTGTGGTTGAGGGGTCACAGTGGCTCCCACTTTCCCAGAATTTCCCAGATTTGATTTGATATTGTATCCCTGCTCCTGCCCTTAGCATCTGGGAGCCACAGCCTAGCAGAGCAGCAGATAGAAAAAAATAATTCCATCCACAAGTGTCTTGTCAGGTCCCATCACTGGAAAGAGAACAAAGGCTCACCTGGGGGCAGCTTTCATCCTGTGTCCTTTCACCTCTGTGATTGCACATGATTTAGGCAGAAGTAGGTGAAATCATTGTGCTAATCCCCTCACCAAAGATGAAGAAACTGAGGCAGAGGACTCGGAGCCAGAGGCAGCAGCTCTGTCCTCAGCCATAAGCATCATGTCATTCTCCATGTGTCCATGTGCCTAGAACAGTGCCTGGTATGGTGCAGGCATTTGCTGAATGGGCAAGTGAAGGAACGAACGAATGAATGAATGAATGAGGCAGTGGCCTCAGCAAGAGATTGGAAGCTGTGGGCTGCTAGAGGCTGAGCCACATGGCCTTTGACGCCCCTTCTCCTGACCTCCCTGCCTCCCCCTGGGAATAGGCAACCTACTGACACATTGCTGTGCCTGTTTCAAAGCCAGCTGCCAGATGGAGGCCTAGGCCAGGTTCCTTGGCACCCAGCTCCACAGCCCCAAGCCTGCCCCAGGCAGTGCAGACCAGAAGAAAAAGAAACACCCTTCCCTGGGAGTCTGGGGCCTGGGTCTGGCCCCAGATATGCCACCCTAACAGCAGCCGAGGGCCCCTCTCTGGGTTCCTGCCTCTCTGTGACCCTGCACTGAGCCAGGTGCTTTCTTTCCGCTCATTCCAGAGCCTCTTCTGGCACCTGGCTGCATGCCTGGGGATGGCTGGGCCCCTCCTGCAGTTCTTCCTTTCTGGGCTCAGGAGGCAGCCAGGGTGCCTCCCCTCCCAGTCAGAGCCCCTGCCTGGCACTTTTGTCCAGCAGTAGAAAGCCTTGCCACTCCCACCAGCTGCTTGCCCTGCCTATTCCAGGGTGGCCCTGGGGCTTTCCTCACTGTCAGCCCAACACCTGGGATTTCCTTGGCAATGAGGCTCTGGATATGCCCAAGCAATGCCCTCAGCCCCGGTCCCCAGAGCCCATAGACTGGTTTCCCAGAATCCAATGTGCAGAGGGTCTGTGCCTTTCCCGGGGGCAGAGGTTGGTTGTGTCTCCTTGGAATGTGAGCAGCTGACCTGTACTCTGGAGCGGGCCGGAGCTGAGGTTCAGGGTCAACATCGCACTCACCTCCACTGTGCCTTCCAAGCAAACAGCACATTGGCTCCAGAGTACCCTGGTCTCAGACACCATCATTGTCCCTTCCTAGCTGTGGAGCTTGGACAAATGCTTCTCCACTCTGAGCTCCCAGTTTCTCATCTGTAAAATGGGCATGAACATGTCTTAGATCACGCATCGGCTATGGGGCTCCCACAAACCGTACGTAGGTGTTTAAGAAGTGGGGTCTGTGACACAATCTATTCTCTAGACTGGTTTGGTGTCCTGAGCCAATGGTCACCAGTGCTCCAGGCTCCTGGGGTCCCATCAACCCCTGTCACCAATCCGTGATGCTTTGCTACTCCACTGCCATCTGTCAGAGCCAGCTGCACCTGTCTCCGTGAGGACACTGTGCAAGGCCCTAGATGTCTTGGGGGCCCTGCCACACCCTGTCCTCCCTACATCCTGCCTCAGGCTCCCAGATGAGAGGACTTGGCAGCTCCCTAGGTCCAGGGACCCCACTGCATCCTCACCCCAGAGCCTTCTGTACCCCCAGGGGCTGGGCTAGAAGCCCCTCTGCTCCCAGAGCACAGTCCCTGCCCCCCGCCCCTCCTCCCGCCTCGTGCCACATCCTGCCGCAGCCCTGCGTCTATTTCATCAGGCCAAGGATTGCTTTTTAAATAAATCTAAAAAACTCCACTTCCTCCTTGGCAAGTTCATTTTAAGTCATTTTATCTCTTTCCCCCCTATATTTTTCCCAAATAATGTGATTAAGTGACTCAGCGCCGGCTGCCTCTGGCAGGCCTGGCCTCTAATTCAGTTTGAGGACGGTCACCTTTGACCCCACTCCACTCTGGCTAAGAGAACACTTAAGCAATATTCTAGATATTCTACCGCTTCCTACAGAGAGAGGCCAATGGGGGGGCCAGCGAGGGGTGGGGGCGGCGGGGGGCGGGGGGAAGCGAAACAAACTTTCACATAAAATTATGGTATATGGATAATTGAGAAGTTTAAAAACATGAATCTAATTGTACAGTCCCCGGAGAAACCCATATCGAGCCGTCCTATAAGAGGCCTGGAATCTCCCGATGATGATTTATTGCTAAATCCTAGTATTTTTCAATACATTATAGTTTTTAAATTGTGTTTAAATTGAGTGTAGAGGAGCAGAGGCCATTAGGAGATGCAGAAATGATGATTATATTTAAATATTCATGCACGCAGTACCTTATTATTGAATCTGAACACTAACAAAATCAATATTAAGTGCGGTTTGACATGAATTTATTTATGAATTTCGACTTTCTAAGTACTGTATTTTTTCACTCAAAAATTGTGAGTATAATGTAGTAATGATATCAAAACACAGCGTCAGGGAGCATTAGCTGGGGAGGTTATAAACCTCTGGATTAGGGGGCCCCAGATTGCCCTCAAAAGTGCTTAGTATACAAAACCCAATTCTTTTTTTTTTTTTTTCCCTGTTTCTGAATCGTGCAAATCCACATACACTCTGGATAGCAGGGGCGGGGAGCAGTGGGGGAGGAAGCCAGACTCAGCTGCAGCAGGCGTGCCCACAGCACTCAGTACGGCCCAGGGTGGGGTGCAGGGGACCAGGGTTCTCTGCCACATCCTCCCAGGATTCCACACCCAAGAAGCAGCCCCTCTGGTGAGGGTCCCAGAGGATTCGAGATTCAGACTCCCTGGAGGGGAACCCTACAGGGTTGGGGAGAGTCTGAGGGTATCTTTACTTCCCAGACTTTGGATTCTAATGACACGGTAAAAGTTGGAGGGGTTTGGCCCTAGGAGACCAAGGCATGAGGGGCCAGAAAGAGAGCCTCTTCACCCCCAATTCTGAGTCCTGCTGACAGGTGCATACCCAGGGCAGAAAGTCTAGACCACCTCCTCCCACTCAGCCCACAAGGATCTGCTGCCTAGACTCACGTACTGGTATTGGTGGAGATGACCCTTCATCCTTCTCCCTGGGCCGGGTGGGTGGGAGGAAGGACCCTTGTCCTCTCCACCCACAGTTTCTCCTTCCCCTGCCTGCTGCCCCTCTGTCACCCTGCTCAGGAGGCCACCTGCAGCTGGAGGGCTATCCCTCCCTCCCTCCTCAGAGACTTGAGGCAAGGCCCCAGGCCAGCACAGCCACATCAGTCCTTGGAGGCCCCTGTCCATGAGAAACCACCTTGATGGGCACTGTTTGCACACACCTGGATCCCACAGAACTGTCTGTCTACACAGGGACCCACACACACCAGCTAGCATGAAGTGGAATCAGAGGCAGCCAGGGTGAGACCCAGTTTTCAGACGGAAAGTAACTTGCCGATAAGACAGTCTTTTTTAGAAACAGGCAACCTATGCTCCCCAGCAGGAAAGAACCAGACATAGTTTCTGTCCCTGACTTAGGCAGGCAACCCTGAGACCACCTCGCACTGTGACACAACCAGATGGTGACTGTCCATGGCCCCAGTGTGTCCCAGATGAACTCACAGCCCTCACATTGTAAACCCACAAGCCCCCCACTGCCCAGAACTCCCCATATCACCAATATACACAACCCTTTGATTTGCCCGCAGGCAGGTGTGGGTTGGCACAGGCCGTTGGATGCACAGTCAGACCCACAGTGGCTTTGACACAGTCCCTCACACCTCCGTACACAGGCACCCTGAGTTACACACAGACACACCCAACATAAACCCGACACTCTGACTTGCACATGGACACCCCAACACAGACACACCCCCACTTCTCAGACCGAGGCCAAGTCCTCAGTGCTTCTATAGCCAGCTGGGGGCCACGCGGCAGCACCGCTCACCAGTGGTAGTGGGTGGGGGGTGCAACCAAGGGCGGAGGACAAACAGCACTTAGAAGGTTTGATTCAGAATATTCATCAATCTTCGGGGGGAAAAAAGAAGCCCACACACACGAGGAGGGGGAGCAAAAAACCCAACCCCAACCCTAAACTCTTTTCCAGTAAATCGATGTATTTTGCTATAATTTTATTAGGAATATAAAAGGAGCCTTTTCAAAAGTGCTTAGGACGCAAAAAAAAGAGGCGGGCGATGGGAACATTAGTCTGTCTGTATTAGCAATCCCATAGTCACATTTTATTGTTACTGTCAGGATGCAAAAGCTGTGCTTAAAACAAAATAATACATAATGTATTACTGAGGCATAAACATCAGCGAGCCGCGAGCGGCCGGCGTTTTTATTTTAAAAAGAAGATGAAAAAAAAAAAAAGATGGAGGGACAGAGGGTGGGGGAGGGGTTTGGGTGGCCTCTGAGGGTCAGACCCGGAGGACTGGGGAGCTTGGAGCAGTGGTGGGGGCTAAGCCAACTGATGACCTCAAGCATAATGTCACCTCCTTAGTGGCTCCCCCAGGCTCAGGGTCTTCCCACCTGCCAGCTTCGCCCTCAGCAGCACATGGTGCAGAAAGCTCTGGCCCTTTGTCATGCCCCCATCTTCACCCACTGCTGTCCAGAGACAGAGGCTGAGCAGCTGGTCTTTTTTTTTTTTTTTTTTTTTTTTTGCAGCTTTTGGTTGGGGCTGGGTTTGAACCCACCACCTCCGGCATATGGGGCCGGCGTCCTACTCCTTTGAGCCACAGGTGCCGCCCTGAGCAGCTGGTCTTGTTCCCATTTTGCAGAAAAAGACATTGAGGCTAAGAGAGGGACAGTTATTGACTCCACGTCATATAACCTGTGTGTTGTGTGGCCAGGATGAGAATCCAGGGCAGGGTACCAGAGTCCGAGTTCTGTGCTTTTTCCTCTGTTCTGTGACACCCAGGTTCCTAGTAGTCTCCAGGCAGGGTCCCTGGGCCTCAGGGCCCCTGAGGTAGCATCTCTGCTCCATCCTCGCCCTTCAGCACAGCAAATGCAACCTTCCAAAATGCAACTCTTGTTCCTCCAGTACTAATGCCCTCCTCATACCTTCCATCCCACCTTGGAGACAGTCTGTGCCCATGCATGGTCCTCCTTGGTCTGGCCCTGCCCTCAGGCTCACTTCCCACTGCTGCTGTGGCTCACTGGGTAGCAAACCCTCTCACCTTCCTCCTATTCCTCAAGCCCACTGAGTTCACCCCTGCCTTAGGGCCAGGACTCCTGCTGATCTTTCTGCCAAGAAAGTCATTTCTGGCCCTTTATAGCAAATATCATCTCCTCTGAGAAGTCCTCCTAGATATCACCCAATCTAAACAAGATCCTTCATCACTTTTTTTCTGATCTGTTTTTCTTTTACTTGTTTATTGCCTGTTCTCCCCAAACTAGAAGACAAGCCCCAAGAAAGCAGGGACCCTGTCGGTCCCATTCATTGCAGTATCCTCGGCACCTGGCACAATCCCCCATTGCAAGGAATGGGGGACAGCACTGCTACTTGGCTGTCACGGTGGGCAGGTGGGCCTGACCTACCAAAGCCTGTGCACTCAAAATGGGGCCTCCTGACTTCATCCCCATCTGGTCCCAGCCCTGCCCAGAACATCTGAGACAATCCCTCCCCCATCCTGCACCTATCTCAAGCTTTTCCCAGCGATTCTCTGGCACTTGGGGCTGAGTTCCCCTCCCGGCCCCAACTCTCTCCCCCACCCTTCCTTAATCTCCCAACCCTCCATCACTCGGCTTCCAGAGCTGGAGAGGGCAGGGCCTTCTCCATCTGCCCCTCCCACACCTACCACATGATCCAAACCAGTCTCCCCATCCGAAGGCTTCCAGCTCTGGGCCCCATGGTTCACTCAAGGAGCCACTGACCTTCATAGGAGAGCTTAGGGATGTGGTAGTTGAGAATGGAACCAGGAGGATGCAGGTTTGAGTGCTGACTCTGCTTCTTCTTAGCTGTGTGTCTTTGGGTTTATTGGTTTAACCTCTCGGTGCCTAAGTTTCCTCATCTGCAAAACGGGGTCAAGATAGTATTTAGCTCATCTGCCTTGGCTTGCTAGGGAATGCAAAGTAGTGTATGAACATCCTTTAGCCCAGCTCTCTCAGGACCAGCCATGCCATCTAAGGAGGGGGCCTCCCATAGACCCTTCCAGAGCCAGGTAGAAGAAGCTGGGCCAGCCCCTCCACACTGGCACCATCTGGGGCAGCTTCCGCTCGTCTCAGGGTGCTTGGCGCCACCTAGTGGCGGGTGTGGGCACCGGGGGGGCTGGCAGGGGTAGGCTGGGGTGAGGCGAGATGGGGCCCTGGGGCAGGATGGGTACTGGAGAAATAAGTGGCCAGGAGTAGGTGTCCACTTGCCTCTCTGGTGTACCCCAGAGATTAACCACCCTCCCATCTGGGAGCACAGGAAGGGGCCACCTCCAGGGCACCCTGTTCCTAGCTCAGGATGCCAGCCAGTCCCACCACCTGCAGCCCAGATGCCAGCATTCCACCCAGAGAGGGGACCGTGAGTGAGGTGGAAAGGAACTGGGGATGGCACCTGTGGCCCCCCAAAGGGCCCTGGCCTCCTGCCCTTTACACACTCCCTTGAGACCCAGGACAGCAGGAGGCCCTGCATGTTGAGGGTGGATGACACTGTCCATTGGTCCACCGAGTCCTTCCATTTGACACGTGGCCCAGGACCCTGTCTATAGAGGGAGTGAGACCAGTGATTTCCTCTGTGGGACTTGCCTGGTGGGGAGAGGAGAGGAGGGGATAAGAAAAGCAGATAACTGGAGTGCACAATATGTGAACTTGGCACTGATAGTTTAGGTGCCAAGGGACACCAGGCAGGAGGCAGATGGTGAGGGCCCTCCAACCCCCACAGAGGTGTAGCCTGGTGGGTAAGGCCTCAGACTCTGAGCTGCTGAGCTGCCTGACTCTGATCTAGCTGTGTGACTTAGGGTGAGCTACTTAACCTCTCTGTGCCTCCGTTTTTGCTGTTCCTAAAATGAAGAATAACAGCAGTGTACTATCTGCTGGGCCTGTCCCCAGGGCTGCCTGGAGGCTCTGAACACAGGGAGAACGTGTGGCTCCAGCAGCCTCTGCTGTGCTAAGTAGAGGCTGGGGCTGCATCTCAAGATACCACTCGACTTCTTCATCATACAAACTCACACACTCACTCAGAGCAGAGCAACGCTGGGGTGTGGACTGGAGGCACGTCCGTGAAGATACACCCAGGTGACCTCAGGAGCCAGACTAAGCCTAGATGGGTGAGCAGGGCCTGTGTGTGCAAGGCCACATGTGTCTGTGGGCACCTGGCCTGGGGAACCAGCTATGCATCATCACACGTGGTGGGCATGCACATCTGATGCATATGGGCCAGGGCATGCCCCCATGTACAAATGCACCTGTGTGCACATCCCAGTCCCCAGGACCAGGCCTGGGCTCTGTGGCTACGTGTGGCTGTAGGGGCTTTAATTAACCCCAATTTCTCAGCATGTCATTGTAGGGAAAGCATCACTCTCCTTTCCTCTCAGCCTGTCCCCAGCCCAGCAGGGTTACCCCTGGCCTCTCCCTGTCAGAGCTGGGAGTGAGGGGACCCATCCCAGTGTACCCTCTGGGATCTCCTCATGCTTTGAGGGTTGAGCCCTGGGGCTGGGGAGTCTGTTCTAACCTGAGGTGGGGAAGAGAGCCCAGGGAGGCTGTACTCTCCTCTCTACCATCAAAATCACAGGCAATGCTGACACTGGCTCTTGGTGCAGTGGTATCAGCTGCTGCAGCTCTGGTCCCTGCCCAAGTGGTGGTCCCTCTCAGGAAGCAGGAGTTGCAAGATCTCTGGTGCCAGGCAGCCTTGGGTTCTAATTTCCACCACTGCTCTTCATGGCTGTGTGGTTTTGGACAAGTCACATAACCTCTCTGAACCTCATTCCCTCCACTATAAAACTGTAATAAAAATATTCACCCCTGCAAGACGTCTGGTGGAGACTGACATCATACAAGTGGCAGTTCCCTACAAGTGGCAGTTCCTCACGAATGGTGGCATCTACCTGTGGATGGTTACATTCATGGAGCAGGTGGCTTGGGGCAGTCACTGTGTGGGGCCCTTTTGCATACACCATCTCAGTCTCCAAAGCTGCCTGACAGCTCTCTGCAGTGGCCTCTTCCCTGCTATTCCCCTTCCTTGGACGAGGAACCCAAGGCTTGGTAAAGATTTTTTTTTTATTGAGCCATCCAGCAATGGAGCAGGAGAGCAGGGCCTGCATGTGGGCAGGCAGGCTTGACCCAGCTCTTGCCCCTCTGCAGGTCTGATCCTGCTCCCAGCAGAGCCCCCATCATGGTCAGCCCAGCCCCCAGGGCTGGATTTTGCTGAGTGTCACGAAGCTTCAAAGGAAGAGTTGCTGATGGGACTTCCTTCCCATGCCCTCTCCTTCCCCCTTCCCTGTCTGGCCTGGCTGGGAGGCCAGAGCCAGGGGAGGCTGCCTCACCCATCTTGGAGGATCCCTGAGCAAGTGCACTCATGGGGCCCCCAGTTCCCTCCTCATTTCACATTCTTATTTCAAAGTGGGGGGGACGGAGGCCTGGAGCCCAGGTTACTCAGAGTCCACACCAGGCCTGTCCAACAATGATCCCTGCAATGAGAGCTCATAGATGCCAGCAGGGAGGTAGAATCCATGCTGGAGGGATGGAGTCCCAGCCCCTGGCAATAGTGTACCTTCCTTGTGCCCTCCAGCTGGTCAGGGGGCTCTCCGTGAGTATTCCCTGAGTGCAAGTCTGGCCAGGGCAGGAGGCAAAGATGCCAGGAGGAATGGGACCTGCCTGTGGCCTCCCCCAGCAGCTCACAGCCTGGTGGTGGGGAAATCTATGAAGTGAGCCTCTGGCCATAGGAGGTCAGGGGAGGCCTCCTGGAGGAGGAAGTGAAGCCTTCCTGGCTCCCAGCCTGTTTGAGTAAAGTCTTAAAGGATGAACTGGACATTTGCCAGAAGAATGAAGATGGGCAGTCCAGGCAGGGGGACAGTATGACCAAAGGCAGGCAATGTGGGGAAACTCCACAGCACGTCAGGAACTCCAGACCTCTAACAAGGGAAAAGTCTGTGGGAAAATGGGGAGGTCCCAGTGAGACTGTCTCAGTGGTTATGGCTGCATAACACACTACTTCCAAACTTTCATGGTATAAAACAACCATTATGCTTACAAATGGTCTGGGTCAGGGATGGCTTGCCTCTGCTCCACCATGCGAGGGTCTCATATGGGAAGACTCAGAGGTGAGGGTGACTTCATACCTGGTCACTAGAATCATCAAAAAGCTCATTCACTTACATGTCTGGCTGTTGGCTGGGACCTCAGCTGGGCTCTTGGCCAGAATCCCATGCATGCCCCCTCCATGTGGGCTCTCCATGTAGGTTAGGTTGGGCTTCCTCGCAGCATGACAGCCAGGCACCAAGGCAAATGTCCCAAGAGAACAAGGCAGAAGTGCATGGAATTCTGATTTACTAACCTGGAAGTCACAGAATGTCACTGCTGCCATGCTCTGTTGGCATCACAAAAGTCTGCCCAGACTCAAGGGGAGGGAACATAGGCACCGCCACTGGAAAGAACTGTCAAGTTCACACTGTAAGGAAAACTTGGGATGAGAGACATTTCTGTGGCATTGTTGGGAAACACCATCAGCTACAGGGGCCACATATAATCTTGAATGGGGCCAAATGGGGTGGATGCCCCAGGGGACAGAGAAGGAACAGACAAGAACACCTTCGGGGTCGCAGTCTCCAGTCTAGGGGGCAGAAGCAGATGTCCTGGATTAGGACAAAGGAGGCTTCCCTATCCCTCCCTGCACCCACACAGAGCTGGGGTTCTAGGGTCCCCTACCCCAGCCCTGGAAGGCTCTGAGGCCTGGGAGAATGTCTTTCTGGGGCCCCTTTGTTCTGTCCCAAGAGTCCTGACTCTGCTGTCTTCCTGCTGCTGCTGGACCTCCCTGGCACAGGGGGCGAGGGGCTGAGCCTCCCCTATCCTTGCCCTCACACCCCTGCCTCTGAACTAGGCCCAGGACAGCTCCTGGAAGAAAATAATAGGGCCGGCTCTCCTCCCTGTAGCCCAAGGCAGGCATCAGTGCGTAGGAAGGGGGAGAAAAAGGAGGTTTCCCTCCTAGATCCTTTCCAGGCTGGGTCTCACATCTCCCCTCCACCAGGACCCCAGGGCTAGGACAGGGCGGCCATCAGCCACAGAGCCCCTGCCTGGTCTCAGCCTCACAGGTCCTGGTGATGATGCTCTGGGGCCGGCTGAGCCTCCTTCCCTCACGTGGGTGCCTCTGTCAGCAAGGGGGCAGCTGAGGCAGCTGTGGCCTCCTACCTTGATACACCTGGCAACGCCTTACATGCCTGGAAGTCTGTCTCCCTAACTTCACTGTGAGCCACTGAGGGCTGGCACTGCCTGCTTCAGCTCTACGACCCAGCGGCACAGAGCCAGCACATAGTAGGTACTTACTTAGCATGAATGAACATATGAATAGATCCTTTTTTTTTCTTTTTGGCAGTTTTTGGCCAGGGTTTGATTTGAACCTGCCACCTCCGGCATATGGGGCCAGTGCCCTACTCCTTTGAGCCACAGGTGCCACCCCATGAATAGATCATTTTCATTTCTACATTCCCAGGGCTTAGCACTGTGCTTGGAACATAAGAAGTGATGGGTAAGCATTTGTTGAATAGATGAATAAATAAATGAAAGAATGGGTCTTATTCTTCCCTGGATCCCTGACACCCAGTCGAATGCCTGGCATATAATGGGTAATCAGGATCTGTTAAATTGAGTGAAAAAGCAAAAGTTGTTGAGGACGTGCCTGATCCAAAGGGGACTTCTATGACGGACCATCACATAGACTGGCCACGGAGCCCAGCCTTGGTGTCCCAGGGAGGCATGGTTCTGGGTGCTACAGTCACTCTCTTCCCATCCCCCCCTCCACCAAGTCCCAGAGAGAACCATCCCTCTCCCCTGGCACAGAAAGAGGTGGGCCAGAGGCAGGGGCAGTGAGGAGAGGTGGATAGTCCATTCTCCAGAGGGCACTGCGATGGGACCTCCCCATGCATCTCTGGAGGCCCCGACTCCTGCCAACTGGGCCACGCCTGGTCTCTATTAAGTGTCTCAATGGAAAGGGCTCCCCCGTGACCCCCTGCTTTGCTACCCAAGTGCACACAGTAGGTTGTGGGGGCAAGAGGGTGGGGAGAGACAGAATTCTTCCTGGCAGTTTAAAGAGTTTTGGCATTTTTATGAGGGCGCATGTAATATTTAAATTACTTCCCCTCGGCACGCCCGCATGCCTGCCTTGGCTTCCCAGGTGAATTTGTAGGCGCTGAAATGGTCTAATTTCCCACACAAGCCATGTCAAATATAATTTGGGTGCAAAGTTGGTAATTATACGTAACATCAGTCTGATGTTAAAAACACTGAAAAATTTAGCAAGAAGAGACGACTGGAGAGACAGAAGTCTGAGGCCCAGCCAGAAAAAGGCAGGCCTGGGCCCCGCCGAAGCCAAAGTCTTTAATTAATAATAGCATGTTTTCAGGGACTCAAAGGACGCAGGTCCCCAACTGTCTGAAACTCCTTTGTCTACCAATTACCAGCATCTGGGGGGAGAGAGCCAGGGAGGAAGTGGGTGGGGGTACCCTGATCCTGACTGAGAAGTTCCAAGGTTTGGGCTGGGGCTGCAGCCCACCTGTGGGCTAAAGTCCTGTGGCCAGGTGACCATACCTCCTCCTCTGTCGCCACAGACCAACCCCAGTGAGCCCAGGGTCAGGGAGGAGGGGCTCAGTCCCCCTTAGTCTGGGTGAATTGTGAGGAGGGGGCGAGGTTTGGCTAGAGGCCAAGCAGTCCCAGAAGGATCAGAGGGTCTAGAAACGGTGCTTATGCCCTCTTGATTTAGGTGGGACACTTCTCTTTTCAAACTTCATGAACTCTGTAAAGACAGAGTTTGCTCGCCCTGTGGCCCTGACATCTGGCACATAGTAGGTCTTCAAAAAGCATTTGTTCTATGAATGTACCTGTGAAACAAACTACTCCTCCCTCTAACCCTGGGTGGCTAGAGTGAGCTCTCTCTTCACCCTCAACACCACCACCCTGAGGAACAGCACGAGGTGTCAGAGGGTAAGGGGATAGGCACAGAGCCTGGATTAGAATCACCATTCCAGTTACAAGCACTATGACCTTGACACAGTCACCAAAACTCTGCCTTAGTTTTCTTATCTGTAAAATGGGCACAACATAGATCTACTTCCTCAAATCACTGTGAATTCTTTTTTTTTTTTTTTTTTGAGACAGAGTCTTACTCTGTCACCCTAGGTAGAGTGCTCAGGTGATCCTCTTGCCTCAGCTTCCCAAGTAGCTAGGACTACAGGTCTGTACCACTATACCCGGCTAACTTTTCTATTTTTTAGTAGAGACAGGGTCTCATTCTTGCTCAGGCTGGTCTTGAACTCCTGAGTTCAGGCAGTCCACCTACCTCAGCCTCCCAGAGTGCCAGGATTAGAGGTGTGAGCCACCATGCCTGGCTGAACCACTGTGAATTCCGAGTGAGAGACTTCATGAATGGCATCTGAACAGCACCTGGCAGGTAGCCGTGTATTGCTCAGGGAGAGGGATGAGGTGTGTCTTTGGAGAACTGCTCCCCAGATGGGACTTCCAGAGGCTGTGTGAGGAGGGGGAGGGCGGGAAGGGCTGACCGCAGGACAGGGGGACCTGGAGTAAGGAAACAGATTTCTGGTGGGCAGTTTGGTAAGGTTTCTGCTCTTGTGATAAACCTCCTTCTCCAAGTCCCTGTGAAATCATCGTAAGATTATCTTCTTCTCTCTTGGGTACCTGTTACGGGATTGTGTCTGTCCGCGATGTGTGGCTTCCAGGTGGGCAAGGGCATGAGCAGATGGCACCTGCGAGGTAGCTCCTGTCACCGTTTGCATTCTGTAGATGAGAAAACAAGCTCACAGGTGTGCCCACACTAGGCCCTCACTGCTCTGTGCTCCACTGGACATACTTAAAGATTCCATGAATAACAAGAGAAACAGTGGCTGCCATGAAGCACTCGCTGAGAGCCACACCCACACGACAACCTTTACAGGGTGTGTGCCCTGTCACCTACTCCACACCCCTGGGAGGTAGAGACCATTACTATCCCCATTTCACAGATGAGGAAGCTGTGGCACGGGGATTAAGTAACTTGGCCCAGATCACAGGATTTGGGAAGGGGATGAAATTCAGGCTGACCCTGGAGGAACCAATGCCCTTGACTGTGAAGAGACCAGCCCTGACCCCAGCTAAACCTCCACTTGAAGATTCCCAGTCCTGCACGGGGGAAGCATCTGGGCCCTTTAGAACCACTGATACCCAGGTTTGAAGGTCTCCCGAGGAAGGCCGGGGTGGGACGGCACCTGGCAGAGCAGACGAGAGGACGCCCGTCTAGCCAGTTCCTCCGCGGGCTCCCTGGGCCACCCACCTGGGCAAGTCAGGACAGCAGCTCCCCTCTCTGCCTCTGTTTCCTTATTTCTAGAATAAAGAGCATAATCTCGCCCCACCTCACCTTGTATGTGTGATTGTGTGTGTCTGTTTTTTTTTTATTTTTAGATTAAAGTAGTAACTGCTCAAGGCAAAGAATTCAAACAGATCAGAAGCATGTTAAATGAAAAGTCTCTTTGGAGATACCACTGATAATAGCTTCTTGCGTGTGGTTCCAGACGTTTTCTTTGCATGTACAAACATGCATCTGTATACACTTAAAAAATAGGATAGTATGTATTATCGAAATTTGTTTTTCACACTTAGCAATGTAGCATGGGTATACTTTCGTGGCGGTCCATAGTGATCTGTCTCATTCTATTTAAATCTGCCTAATATTCCACTGAATGAACTAAACCGCCCTTTATTTAGTCACTCCCCTATTGATGGACTTTCAGGTTGTTCTTATTTTTTTCCTGCTATAGATGATGATAGGCTGGGCGCCGTGGCTCATGCCTGTAATCCTAGCACTCTGAGAAGCCGAGAAGGGTAGATTTCTTGAGTTCAGGAGTTCAAGACAAAGCCTGAGCAAAAGCAAGACCCTATCTCTAAAAAATACCTGGGTGTTATGGCGGCACCTGCAGTCCCAGCTAGTCAGGAGGCTGAGGCAAGAGAATCACTTGAGCCCAAAGAGTTTGAGTTTGAGTTTGCTGTGAGCTATAATGCCATAGCCCTCTACGGTCATACATAAAAAATAACTACATATATATATAGAGAGAGAGCGCTTCAGACATTGTGGTGGGCACCTGTAGTCCCAGCTATCTGGGAGGCTGAGGCAAGAGGATCACTTAAGCCCAAGCATTTGAGGTTGCTGTGAGCTATGACTCCATTGCACTCTATCCAGGATAACGGAGTGAGACTCTGTTTCAAAAAAATAAAATAAAATAAATAAAAATAAAGTAAATAAAATCTTAAAAAATAGACAATGATGCAATGAACACCCTTATGCTGAATAATTCCTCAAGTGTATCCATAGGCACATTTCTAGAAATGGCACTGGGACTCTCTCACATTTTCCATCTGGTTGTAGGAGAGATTGATGAACTGGAGTCTGCAATATGCATGGATATTTAACAAGAAAGCACAAGTCGGTGGCAAACAGGGTTGTACCAGTGAGAAGGATTTCAGGTAGAAACTTATCAATACCACCTCCTCATTTCCATTGTCACCACAACCACTTAGTGGCACAAATACTATCACCATAACCACCACTGCCATTTCCATCGCAGTCGTGTTCTCAGTTGCAGACAATAGAACATGCTCTGGTTTACGAGAAAAGGTATTAGAAAATGTGATAGGCAGCCAGGTGCAGTGGCTCACGCCTGTGATCCTAGCACTATGGGAGGCCAAGGTGGGTGGATTACTTGAGCTCAGGAGTTCAAGACCAGCCTGAGCAAGAGTGAGACCCCATCTCTACTAAAAATAGAAAAACTAATCAGGAGCTGTGGTGGGCTCCTGTAGTCCCAGCTACGCAGGAAGATGAGGCAGGAGGATTGCTTGAGCCCAAGGTTGCTGTGAACTATGATAATACTATCACACTCTACCCAGGGTGATAGAGTGAGACTGTGTCTTGAAAAGAAATAAAGAGAGAGAGAGAGAGAGAGAGAGAGAAAGGAGGGAGGGAGGAA
>NW_003852462.1:7695275-7718262 GCF_000181295.1 Otolemur garnettii
AGGAAGGAAGGGAAGGGAAGGGAAGGGAAGGGAAGGGAAGGGAAGGGAAGGGAAGGGCAGGGCAGGGCAGGGCAGGGCAGGGCAGGGCAGGGCAAAAGAAAATGTATAAGGTATATACCTAAATGTAAGTATAAAACTCCCGGGGGTGGGGGGAACAGGAGAAATTCTGTAAGACCTTTGAGTTAGGCAAAGATTTCTTAGGACACAAAACATAGACCATAAAAGAAAAACATTGAAAATTTAACTTGGTTGAAATTGAAAAGTTCTGCTCTTTGAAAGCAGGGGTAAGAAAAAGAAAAAATAAGCCACAGATTGGAAGAAAACACTTATCAAACACATATCTGATAAACTGATAATGGATGTAGAAAGAACTCTCAAAACCCAAAAATAAGGAAAACAAAAAAACCCCAACCCAATAAAAAGGTGGCCTGAAGATTTAAATAGATACTTCACCAAAGAAGTATCTATTTACTTTATGATGGAAAGTAAGCACATGAAAAGATGCTCGACATCATTAGTCATGAGGAAAATGAAGATAAAAGCACAGTGAGATACCACTAGATACCTATTATAATGGTTCAAATAAAAAATACTCATAATGCCAAATGCTGGCAAGGGTACAAAGCCTGCAGTGCTGACTGGAACTCTCTTACATTGCCGTTAGGAATGCGAAGTGGGGCAGCCACTCTGGAAAACTGTTTGGCAGTTTCTTATAAAGTGAAACGTATACTTAATGTATGACCTGCCAATCCTACTCCTAGGTATTTACCAAAGAGAAATTAAGATATATACTTGCAAAAACATGTATGGGATATTTTATAGTGTCTTTACTCATTATCACCAAAAATTGGAAGCAACCCAAATGTCCAATAGGTGAATGGATTAAATAAGTTGTGGTACATCCATTCAGTGGAATACTACTCAGCAATAAAGAAGAACCAACCACTGACATACACAATGACACGGATGACTGTCTAAAGCATCAAGAGAAGTCGAAGAAGCCAGACTCAAAAGCCCACCAATTATATAATTTAATGTATATGACATTCTGAAAGAGGCCAAATAATAGGGACAGAAATCAGATGAGTAGTCACCAGAGGGCAGTGAAGAAGGATATTCAACAGCACCAGTGGAGGGCTGTTAACATTTAACAGCCAGTTCATTACAGCTGGGAGATACATATATATACACGCATGCATACATGTGTATATGTGTGATGCATACTTTATTGTAAGTATGCATTATTATATATGCATTATTATAATACATACTTACAATAAACATGTATTTATTGTAAGTTTTACTGATATAAAGGATGCATCGCACACATTTCTTATGGAGGTGAGATTCACAAACTTACAATTAGCCATTTCAAAGTGTACAATTTGTTTGGTTTTTGTGAGGAATGCATTTAGGGAGATACAATTTCCTACCTATTAGGAGGGTTCCCATAGCTGCTGTTGAATATCCTCCTGCACCCTCCTCTGGTGACCACTCATGATTTCTCTCCCTATTATTTGGACTTTTTTGGAATGTCATACACATTAAATTATATAATTGGTGGGCTTTTGAGTCTGGCTTCTTCAACTTTGCTTAATGCTTTAGACAGTCATCCATGTCATTGTGTATGTCAGTGGTCAGTTCTTCTTTATTGCCGAGTAGTATTCCACTGAATGGATGTGCCATAACTTGTTTAATCCATTCACCTGTTGGACATTTGAGTTGTTTCCAATTTTTGGTGATAATGAATAAAGAAGCTGTAAAATATTCCCATAAAGGTTTTACTCTTATCAGATAAATGTTTTATACTTTTTTTCTCATTTTATAGGTTGTTCTTTCATTCCTGACAATGTCCTTTAATGCACAAAAGTTTTTAATTTGATGAAGTCTGATTTATCTATTTTTCTCTTATTGCTTGTGCTATTGGTGACAAATCTAAGAATATATTCCCAAATCTGAGCTCATGAAAAGTTACTTATTATTGTAAGATTTTCTATAATAGTTTTTGCTCTAATATTTAGGTCATCAATTCATTTTCAGTTAATTTTTACATACGGAGAGAGGTAGGAGGCCAAATCCATCCTTGTGCATGTGGTAATCCAGTTTCTCAGCACCCTTTGTTAAGGAGACCATTCTTTCCTTGTCTGAATCATCTGGGTACCTTTGTGGAAAATCAACTGGCCATACATATTTGGGTTTATTTCTAGATTCTCAATTCTGTCCCATTGGTTTACATATCTATCCTTGTGCCAGTGCCACACTGTTTTGATTACTGTTGCTTTGCAGTAAGTTTTGAAATCTACAAATGTAAAACCCCTTGTTATGGGCTGAACTGTGTTTCCACCCCACAAATTCATATGTTGAAACCTTACCCTCCAGTAACTGTATTTGGAGATAAATTCTTTAGAGAGGTAATTAGGTGAAAATAATGTCTAATTCAATGTAACTGATGTCCTTACAAGACAAATTAATTTAGTAACACGCATAATTGGGGAAGAACCAGGTGAAGACACAGAGAGGAGAAAATTGTCACCTACAAGCCAAAGAAAGAGGCCGCTTGAGAAACCAAAACTGCTCAATACATTAATCTTGGACTTATAACCTCCAAAATTACGAGCAAATACATTTCTGTTATTTAAGAAACCCAGAAAATACATTTCTGTTGTCATTTTAGTGCTAACAAATTAATGCGTTCTTCCAACTTTGTTTCTCTTTTTCAATATTGCTTTGGCTATTGGGAGCCCCTTGAAATTCCATATGAATTTAGGGGCTCAGCTTTTCTATTTCTTCCCCCCCAAAAGGGCCACTGGGATATTGATAGGGATTGCATTGAATCTGTAGATTGCTTTGGGAAAAATAGTCATCTTAGCCATCTTAAAATTTCCAGTCTATGAACATGGTATGTCTTTCCACTTAAGTCGTTAGCAGTCTTCACAATGTTTTATAGTTTTCAGTGTACAAGCTACTTACCTCTTCGGTAAGATGTTTTCTCTAGGTATTGGGTACTATTGTAAATAAAAATGTTTTCATTCCTTTTTAGGCTGTTCATTACTGATATATAGAAACACAACTGATGTTTGTCTGTTGATCTTGTCCCCTTCAACTTTTCTGAATTTGCAGCACATGATTTAGCAATAATAAAATTATAAATTTTACATAATTGATTCTCACAGAATGCTTTCATTGATTTTGCCAGACTCGTGATATTTCTGGGGCTAACCTATTTTTGCAATTGACAAGCAAGTGTAGATCTAACATGAATGCCAGTTAATATTTTCCCTAATATTAAACAGTGAGAACTAAAACAACCTACCCTCACACACACACCTTGGACACTGAAGGCTAAAACCATCTCCCTCCACCCAAGTTATGGTCTACATTAATATGACATTATTACTCCATTTTCTTCATTCTAGTCTGTGAGATTCTTACCTAGGCAAATGACGCAATTGTTCATTATAGGAATTTCTTGAAAGAGCCATCAGTTCTTCAATGGGAAGTATGAACTGTTTACATCTGTAGATTCTTAAACTCTCCAGCCTCAAAGATCCTTACCTTGTCATCTCTAACAATGCTGGACTGTTTTATTACACTCCTAACTCAATCCTAATAAAGCGTCTACATGGAAAGACCCTCCTTTGGTCTTTCCATGGAAGACCAAACTTCCAATTCTCAATAAATTTCGCCTTTGCCTCCCCACTTTGAAACACTGACATAGCTAAGTTGATGTGATGGTCTCCCTTACCTAGTAAGTAATTAAGCTCAGCTCTGTCGTATCAACAGGTTGCACTGGGTTATTTAGGGAACTGTCATTTGACAAGAGGGAGACACAAATAAAGCAACAAAGATTGACATCAGAACTTCATTAGTTCATCAGTGACGTGAGCGACTTCTTTGCTGAATCAGTTAATAGTTTTTAAACACCGGAAGAATGTTTTCTTAATTTTTTGTGCTATTCAAAATACGATGGCTATTGACACAACACACTTTTAAGGTTAGTCCACATTATCTACATTTTCTCCATTACTTTCATACATCTAGACATTCGGAAAAACAATAAATCAAACCCTGATTTGTAGCATTTGCCAATTTCTCTGGTGTAAATACTTCTGTCAATTCAGAGCTACAAACATGAGGTCGCTGAACTCAGAGTAGAGAAGAGCTGGATGGTAAGTAGCACGTCACTGGTTCCTCCCATTTGGATACAGGAGGCGTGAATAAGCTCAATAGCATAGATAAATAGAAAAATTACTGGGAGGTGATAAGTTTATTTATTACCTTGGTTTTTAGTATCGTTTATTTGTTAGTTTATATAATGTAATATTTAATGATGACTATGCTTAACAACCAGCTTGCAAAGTTCCTGAAAACTTAATAGTTGGCTCTCATGCACTGCTACTAGCTAGCTCTAGCACCCCTCTGGGATGGAATACAAAGTGGTACTTGCAGACTTTTGGGAGTGATATAAATGGTGATATCTATGTAACTGTGTAAGTTTGTCAAGATATATAGAACTATTCATATATAAAGGATACATTTTACTGTGTATACATTTTACTTTAATAAGCCTGAAAATTGGGGTATTAGATGACTCAAAAATTCTCTAGAGGTTATCACAGAATCAAACTTGGAGGCTGGAATAGCACCCAGAGCTGCTCTAGTGAAGTGGCTTCTGTTGTTGTCCCTGAGCACAGGCATGGTTGTTCTAACCGCCTAAATTGTTAGAGAAGCCTCTACCAGAACCCCAGAATCACTGCCTCTGGAATCTGTCCATCCCTCCTCCTAGCTCCATCAGCACAGAGCACACCCAGTGCCTCTTCCAATTCAAAATCCTGTGTCTGCACCTGATTGGTGGAGGCTAGGTCACATGGGCACTCTAGCTGCAAGGGAGGCTGGGAAAGTGAATTTCAGATTTCTGTCTTGGGGGAGCAGGAGTTACAAGGTAAGAGATGCTGCAAATCTAGGAAGAGGGTTCACAGAGCATTGGGTGGACGTATGAGTGTAAAAACCATCCCCTATGATAATCACCATTTAGCATCACTAACACATCACCATTAGCACCAACAGCAGAATTATCCCAGTTCTGATCAGGAAGCCTGGCCCTGGCCCTTCTGTGTGCAGATGTATCTTTAGACACCCACATAGGACAGATGTATTATGGGACCATTTCTAGAGGAGCCTACTGTCAGGTCAGAAGGCCTGGTCACCCGCCTTACAGGGCAATGTGTGCTCAACCACCATCAGAGGAACTGAGACAAAAATATGCAGCAGAAGTCAGAGAGACAGAAGGGGGACAGGAGGTCCCAAGGGAGGCTTTCAGAGAGAAATAGGTAGAAGAAGACTTAGATAAGGTCAACAGAGGAGGAGGGCCCCTCAAAAGGAGAACCCATGTGGGCAAAGGCTTGGGGCAGGAATTGTGTTTGTCATGCTTGGGGACTTGGCTGTGTTTCTCAGAATTCTTCCTTTTTTAGAGACAGTCTCCCTCTATCACCCAGGCTGGAGTAACATGGGGCAATCATAGCTCACTGTACCCTCAAAGTTCAAATTCCTGGGCTCAAATGATCCTCCTGACACAGTCTCCTGAGTAGCTAGAACTATAGGCACACACCACCATGCCCAGCTAATTTTAAAAAAATTTTTTTTGGCCAGGGGCCAGGTTTGAACCCACCATCTCTGGCATATGGGGCCAGCACCCTATTCCTTTGAGCCACAGGCACTGCCTGTAATTTTTTTAATTTTTTGTAGAGACAAGGTCTCACTATATTGAGAAGCACAAGTGTCTCAAAATTCTTGGCCATGACTTCAGAGTAAGAAATGGGTTTTACATTGTGACATACATTATAGACACAGATATAAAAATGAAATACAAATTTCATAAAGCAGTACTTACCCTACTCTGTGCAGGGTAAAGCTTTCTATTCTAATTTATCTCATTTCGTTTTTTTTTTTTTTTTTTTCAGATGCTGGTCATTGATTCTGTGATTCATCCATGGGTCATGACCCTCAGTTTGAAAACCACATGTGCAGGGCTGCAGAACTGGTGAAGAAGCAGGGGGTGGCTAGGAAGAGCTCTGAACACCAAACCACAGCGTTTGGACTTTGCCCTGTCGGTTCTTGAGCCCAAAGGCCTCTGTGGAGTGGTGACTGGAAATGATCGATGTGTGCTGTCTATCAATATTTAAAATGCACATAACATTTGACCCAGCAATTCCACTTCGAGGAACTTAGCCTAAAGAAATCCCCTACTATGGAGCTAAGGGAAACAGCAATGAGGAGGTTTCCTAGAGCCACCGAGCGAGGAACCATGGAATACCACGCAGCCCTTGAAAAGAAGATGGTTGGTCTCTACTGCGTAGAGATCTCTGGCACAGGTGGGGAGGGGGGGACAAAAAAATCAAGTGACAGGATCAGGTGTGTGGTGAGCGCCAGTCTTGGATGAAACACACCTGTATATGCACGCATGCATTTACACATGGGGGATGCCTTCTAAAAAGATTTGGAAGGGGCCAGGCATGGTGGCTCACACCTGTGATCCTGGGAGGCCAAGGTAGGTGGATGGTGTGAGCTCAGGAGTTCCAGAGGAAGAGAAATCTTCCTCGTCTCTATTAAAAATAGAAAAACTAGGGCAGAGCCTGTGGCTCAGTGAGTAGGGCACCAGCCCCATATACCAAGGGTGGCAGGGTCAAACCAGATCCCAGCCAAACTGCAATGAAAAATAGCCGGGCATTGTGGTGGGCACCTGTAGTTACTCAGGAGGCAAAGCAAGAGAATTGCCTAAGCCCAAGAGTTGGAGGTTGCTGTGAGCTGTGACGCCACAGCACTCTACCAAGGATGACAAAATGAGACTATCTCTAAAAAAAAAACTAGCTGGTGTCGTGGCAGGCACCTATAGTCCCAGCGACTCAGGAGGCTGAGGCAAAGGATTGGATTGAGACCAAGAGACTGAGCTTGCCGTGAGCAGTGATGATGCCATGGCACTCTACCCAGGGTGACAGAATGAGACTGTGCCTCAAAATAAATAAATAAATAAATAATAGGGCCGGGTGCAGTGGCTCACGCTATAATCCTAGCACTCTTGGATGCCAAGGTGGGTGGATCGCCTTTTCTCACAGCCTGAGCAAAGGGAGACCCCATCTCTACTAAAAACAGAAAAATGACCTATGACACCATGGCACTCAACCCTGGGGCGACTGAGTGAGACTCTCTCTCAAAAAAAAAAAAATTCATAGTGACCAAGAGAGAACAGGATGGTGGGTGCAGGGGCTGGGGACCCTGTTGTGGGGAGAGTTTAATAGGCGCAGATGGCGGTGATGGCTGCACAGCACGGTGCATGTACTTAATGCCACTCGTCACTTAAAAATGGGGAAGATGGTCCTGCTGCCTTATGTGTATTTTCTCACACACACCGGATTTAGAAGGCCCTACCTGAAACCAAACGGTGGAGGTGAGTGACTGGGGCGAGTGACCAGGGCCAGAGCAGAAAAGGGGCCTTTCATGTCATACTCTCTCTGCTTCTGTATGATTGGCAGTTTTTGCAATGAACACCTTTCTATTGGACAATATATGATTTTTAGAAATTGATTCCAAAAAATGCCTATGTATAACATTCAAAGTGGCTGCAGGAACAGAGTAGGTTAGAAGGTGGGCAGGAAGGAGGGGCTGGTCTGGGGAGGGGCCCAGTGCTGGGTTGGCGGTTGGGGGTAGGGTGGGGTCTAAGTAGCCCCCTGGGAAAGAGAGTTATAATCCACTTGGCTGTGTTTCTCAAAATTCTTCCTTTTTTAGAGACAGTCTCCCTCTATCACCCAGGCTGGAGTATAATGGGGTGATCACAGCTCACTGTATGAGCACCAGGAACGCAGAGTACCAGATCCAACTCGAGGGTCCAAGAGGGCTTCCTGGAGGAAGTGGCCAAAGCAGGAGCCAGGGGCTCGAGTAGCAAGGCTGCACAGGAATGGGACCTAGGACAAAGCACCCTCTGGATCCCAGCGCCTGCACGCCAAGCACTCCAAGGCTGCAGGCTGACTAAGGGGGGTCGCCCCTCCCTGCCCCTGACCTCTATGCCCATGTGGCTCCTGCACAGCCCTCTCTCCAGAGACTGGTCCAGGGCACTAAGGGAGCAGTCATGCAAATCACCTCCGGGTGTGGCTCTCATTACCTTTTGACAGGCAGCTGCAGAACCTCTCCATGCCACAATGGGCCGGAGGTGGGGGGTGGCCCCCCTTCTCCTCTGCCAGCCACAGCTTCAGTGGAGAAGGAAAACATCTCCCTCCCACAAGAGCCCTGACCTGCTCACATCTGGCTCCCATTGACCCTGTGTGGTTCCAATCGTCCAACTTCCTGCTACCATCTCTGGGTGCCCCTAACCACCCACCCCAGCTCTGGGAACAGCCTCCACCACTCAGCCTCCAGCAAGTCCTGCTCAGTGGGGCCCCTAACAGCCTTGTGGGTCTCCCTTGGTGCCCACTATGATCCTGATAGGTCACCTTGCTGCCCCCAAACTTGTCTCCAGACCTTTCCTCTAGCTGTTTCCCCTGCTTGGTGTGCCCTGGGCTTCACAGCACCTACCCACAGCCTGCCAGGCTCATCCCAGACCTCCAAGAACCCCAGTGTCACCTCGGCCTGGCTCCTCCCCTCCTTGGGTGGCCCGCCTGAGCATCAGGCACTGTGCTGGGCCCCTCCTCTCTGTCTCCTGCCTCCTGCCAACCCTCCTGGGAGGTCCTAGGTAAGAGTGAAACAGGAGGCTTCAAGTCTGTCCTGAGAGTACAGGAGCCAGACTGGGTGTGTTCCCTGGGGGGCATTTCTCTTCAAAGAAGAAGGTCCCAAAGCCACTTCCAGGAACCACAAGACCTCAGGGACAAATCTGGGATAGGGTTGGGGTGGGGGCTTCAAAAAACAAAAAGGAGGCTTGGCGCCCATAGCTCAGTGGGTAGGGCACCAGCCACATACACCAAGACTGGCGGGTTTGAACCCAGCCCGGGCCTGCTAAACAACAATGACAACTGCAACAAAAAAATAGCTGGGTGTTGTAGCGGGTGTCTGTAGTCCCAGCTACTTGGGAAGCTGAGGCAAGAGAATCGCTTGAGCCCCAAGAGTTTGAGGCTTGAGCCTCAGCCTCAAGAGTTTGAGGTTGCTGTGAGCTGTGACGGCACCATGGCACTCTACCGAGGGTGACATAGTGAGACTCTGTCTCAAAAAAATAATAATAAAATAAAATAAAACAAAGAGGATGGGACAGGAGAGAGGAGAAGGCTGAGCCGAGCAAGCAGGGTCTCATAGTATCTGTCCAGGTGGACCCAGAGAGTGGATGTGGCTGAAAAGTAAGAGTGTCCTCTGCTCCTGTCTCTGGGCAGTGGTGACTCAGGATGGCTGGGGGTGCAGCTGTTTCTCCACTGTGGGACGGGGCCTCAGTCCTCCCAGGAGCTGCAGCCAGGACCAGGTGACATGTGCTCAGTAGCACTGGTCCCACATGATAAGTAATCATCAACGCTTTGTACTTCCTGTGCACCAAGCCCTGCTCAGAGTGAGAAAAATGTGTGAACTCCTTTCATCCTCACATCAACCCAGGAAGGAGCTGCTTCAATAATAATGGTGATTATCATCATCCTCCCCATTTAACAGATGAGAAAACTGAGGCATGAAGAGGCTAAGTAACTTTCCCAAGGTCATAACAGTTGGTGAGTAGTGAAGCCAAGATCTGCACCCAGGGGCCTCCTAACCTCCAGCCCCTATTGCTCAGAGATAGGGGAGGGTCCCCCAAATGCTGAGTCTCTGATTCTATCACTACCCTCCCCCACTGGACTAGACTCTGGACTGGAGCTCCTTGAGGGCAGGAACAGGGTTCATCTGTGTCTTCACAGGAGCAAGTACTAGACATTCATTCATTTATTCATTCACTCGTTCATTTCAAAGATGTCTGCTGAGCACTGCCTGGGAGCCTCAAGGCCCCTCATCTGAAAAATAAGAACGTTATCTAGAATGAGCAGCCCAACAGAAATATAGCAAGCCATACATGTAATTTTAAATTTCTCTGTAGCCACATTTAAAGGACTAAAAAAATACCAGGGAAAATTAATTTTAACATTTTTTAACCCGAGAGCTCCAAAATATTATCTTAGCATGTAATCTATGTAAAAATGATTGATGAGTTAGTTTACATTCTTCTGCTTGTTCCAAGTCTGAAGTCTGAGAAACGCCTCATGCCTCTTACTCTGGGCGCATGCCTGGCGCTCAGGAGCGACGTGTGGGGGGCAGGTAAGCCCCCAGCTCCGGGGCTGGCCCACGGAGGGAATGGGCTCAGGTGCGAGGGTCTCAGCCCCGTCTCCTTCCTTGTAAGCCTTGCCCAGCATCTCTTGCATGGCCAGGAGTTGGGGCCCCTCTGGGGTGTCCCTGGGAGCAGGCCCAAAGCACTGCTGGTTTCCCGGGAAGAAGGCGGAGGAGAAGGCTGGGGCGGTGAGGAGGGAGCTACTGCCTGGCACCGGGACAGAGTTTGTTTGCACCTCTTTGAAGCAGGGAGATGAAAGTGGGGCCCACATGGGCTGCCTTTGATTCTCTCCTCCTTGGGCCCCGCACAGCTGCAGCCGAGCCAGGGCCCAGCCCTTCCCTGTCCCGGGGGAAGCAGAAGAGGCCCCAGGCCAAGGGAGCCTCTCCCCTGGGAGATTTGGAGTAAGTGGAAGAAGCACCCCAAGTCCTGGGGGATCTACCCTCCCACAGATCCACCCTAAAGGTCAGTGACAGTCTCTCACCAGGACTGGAAGGAAACTTCCACCTCAAATCTCTCTTCTGCCCACTGGGCAGACCTGACCCATAAACAGTAAGAGTGTGGTTGAGAGCTGAGTGAACGATGTTCCCTTTCAAAGTCTCTTTAATAAATATTTCGTGTGGGGTGGCATCTGTGGCTCAAAGGAGTAGGGCGCCAGCCCCATATGCCAGAGGTGGAGGGTTCAAACCCAGCCCCGGCCAACAACTGCAAAAACTAAATAAGTAAATAAAAACAAATATTTCGTGAGGGCCTACTGTGTGCCAGCCTCTGTTGTAGATGCCTTCCCAGTACGTGTCACAGAGCAAATGGAATGAAAGGACGTGTGTGAAGTTCTTAGCATGGTGTCTGGTCACCATCATCATCATGGCTCTATTCTTCAGAGTTCTTTAATGAGCCCTTCCCCAGGACACGTCCCTCTGTGCTCTGGCCTGACTTTGGCTTCCTCCCCCTCTTAGGTGCCCTGGGGGGCAGCCTGTGGCCAGAGGGAGCGGGACCACTGACCCCTGTGGCCTGAGAAAGGTAGCTCAGACCAGAGGCAGCATGCTCTGGGGACCCATGACCATAATGGAGGTGAAGCCACTCTTGGGACATCCTCCAGCAACTGGGAGCCGCAGGCAGCAGCAAAGCTTTGGGGACAGCAGGGCTGGGCACCTACTTTACCAGGGCTTGTCACTGGGGCAGCAGGGACTGGTGTCCTAGGCTCTCACCCCTGTCCCAAAAGCCTCTCTCAGCCGCCCCATCTCTGCAGGGAGGGAAGAGCTCTCTTCATCCTGTGGGGCAGGGCCGGGGCTACACAGCCATCACAACATCCTTCCCCATGCTCGGCCCCACACCTCAGAGACATGGAGATGTCTTGTCTTCCTCTGTCGACCTCTCACTGACAAAGCCAGGGCCAGAAATGGGAGCAAAATGCTAACAGCCACGTCGTGAGCACTCCCCAGTGACGGCCGGGTTTCAGGCCTGGTGGCTTTAGGCTGTCTTCAAGTGTGTCTCTGCCCCTCACATTGCTGTCACCAGGCCAGTTTCTCAGACAGGGAGACCAAGGCTCAAAGGCAGGAGACACTTCCCTAAGGATACATTCTTAGGAGGTAGTGGGGTCCTCTCCTCGGTGTGCTCAGAGCAGCCTCAGGCAGCCCCCGCAAAGCCTGAAACTCCAAGGCCAAGAAACCCGCTCTACACAGGACTCCATACAGCCGCTCTCGCACGGCCTTGAAGGCAGAACAGTGGGGTGGGACTCTCACCCACCCAACCCCATGGCCACCTCACCTGACACCTTTGTCTTCTCTACCAGGGAAGATTTCCGGGAGCATGCAGAGCTGGCAAGGTGACTTTAGCCTTTTCAAAAACTCTAATAGTTTTAGATTCATGTTCTTTTGTATTAGACCAGATAGAGGCAGCTAGCACACCAAACTCATAATCGCATGGATATTTCTGCTTAGGTACTACCTAACTGAAAAGGTGCACTGATTGGTGCATTTCAGGGACAATACTAAGTAAATAAAAACACAGGTGTTTGGAGGGGCCCCTGATGAGAAGGGAAGGTCCACACACCCGTGTCTGGGCAGCCAGTCGGCGTCCCAGGTCGGGAGGGCCTGAGAGCCGGTGCCCTGACCCCACTGGCTGTGGCGAACTCCGTGGAGGCCAGGACAGGAGTGGAAAGAGGTGAGGAGGCAGGGAGGCAGAATCCAGAGGCAAGAGGAGAGCAGCAAGCAGCTGCATCCACCCGGGCCGTGCCTGCGTCCGCCTGGAGGCCACATTGCTGCCTCCCCACCCCGGCTCCTCGGTCCACAGCTGGCTGATGTAAAACACACATGTTTTGACTGAAGTTGCTCTCCCCCCACCTCCTGAAAACGCCAACATTAAAGGGAGTGTAGCTTTGTAAAACTGAAACTGTAAAATGCTTCTGAAACCCAGCCTGAGGGATTAAAGAAACCACATGAAAAGGGACTTGGGACGACCTGGACGCTGACTTCCTGTTCAGAAGTTCGTTCAACATGTGCCTCCCACCCGGGCTGGTGGCGTGTAAGGAGGAGGAGGAGGAGGAGGAAGGCCAGGGCTGTGATGGGCCTTGGGGGCTTCCGGAAGTCCAGAGTGTGTCTAAGATCCACAGCCTACAGCCTAAGGCATGGCCAACCCAAGCCTCTGGCCTCCAGGGGCTCAGAGGAGAAGGTTTGACATTGATCTTGAGAAGCTGCCCAACCAAAGGGTCAAGAGCAAAGGAGACCATAGCCACCCGATATCCTACTTCCCAGCTTGCATCCGTCTCCCTTGATACTCCCAGCATGGGCCTCACAGGCCCTGAACACTTGGAGACGGAGAAGAGCTTGGATCCTGGCTCAGCCTCCTGCCCAGTCATGGTAAAGAACCTTCCCCAGGGGCCAGCAGCAGGCTCAACCCCACTTCTTAGCTGCAGGTCCACCTAAGACCTAAAAGTCTCACCTCATGGGGTTATTGGGAGAGGGGAGTGCTCAGCCAAATGCTTGGCATGTAGTGAGAGCTCAGTGAATGGCAGGTAGCTAATCCCCACAACCAGCCACCTCCCCGTGGCAACATGGGGAGTGAAGTCAAGCAAGCCGTGGATGTGAAGGGGTCCAGACAGTGCGGCTGGTGCCCTGTGCTGAAAGGAGGGGGAGGACACAGGTTGTTGAACACAGGTTGCCCTACCAAGCCTGGGTCTGAGTCCCTACTGGTCTCCCACTAGGCCTTGGACAAGTCACATCCTCTCACTGGGCTTGGGACCTGCATCCTTGGGGAGAGAGGAGAGAATGTACAGCTTGCAAAGACCCCTCCAGCTCAGACCTTCTAGTTTGGGGCCAGGGAATGAAAAGGGGAGGACAGCTTGTCTCTTCCCCAGGACTAGAGGAACTGGGCAGGGGAATAAATGATTTCCTGCGCTGGGGTTGAATGAGAGGCTGCAGTCCAGGGATGCGGCCAGGGGAAGCCCTGTCTATGAACACTAACACCCCCCCCCCATCATGCACACGTGTCCTGCAAATGCAGACCCATCTTTACCGTACACACACCCCATGGGCCACTTGGTGGCCGCCCACCCCCAGCTTCATTACAGCCCTCCCTCCGTTATATAAACTCCCCATGCCCTCCAGTGTCCCCCGCAATCACTTACCTAATATTAGGATATTAAAAAATATGGCAAGATTTTAAGAGACTTATTAAAATGCAATTAGCAGCGTGTACGACTTAAGCAGGGAGATTATTTTTAAAAATGACTTGATTGTGCGGAATACCACGCACCTTCCCGAGGCCGTAAACCTGCCAATCACACGCATTTTCAAATGAGGAGGTTTCCTTGCTATTCTCTTTGTCCTTCAGGATTCTCTCCTGTCCCCAGTGACCACGAAGGGCATGATCCCCCAACCCACAAAAGCCACCCACTTAACGCCTATGTACCCCGAGACCCCTCGAAAAGCCCTGGACCCCTCAGAAGGGAACCCAGGGGCTAATCGGGTCCAAAGCAAAGTCCAGAGAAGCTTTGAGAAACCAGCCAGAGGTTGGGCAAGGGGATGGAGAATTGTCCAACCCGCCCTTACCCCCAGCCCTGTTATGATTTAGATCAGGGGGCAGAGGCCGCTCCCAGAGAAAGGATGACAAACTGTCCTTGTCAGTTGGGGGTGCGGAGGACTTAAGGGAAGAGGAAGAGGTCCCAGAGTGGGGGCTACTGCTGACCTCCTCTAAAGGCTAAGCCTCAGGGACCTCCGTCTGCACCCCCCGCCCCCAGCGGCGCCCACTCGACGGGCTGGAACGATGTGTTGTGCTGCCCCCTGCTGCCCGCTCTCTGAACTGCAGCTCTGCTCGTAGGACCTGGTGGCGGCAGAAGGCGCTTACACTGTCCCAGGGCAGCCCTTCTCCAGCTGGGTGGGCCAGGAAGCCGCCTGCGATCTTCCGCAGCTCTAACCTGAAACAAAACGCGCGTCTTGAAACGTGGGGACTGCTCTCCGGCCCGCGCCTCCTGCGCAGCCCCCGCCCTGGCTGGAGTTTATCAAATGCTTTTGCTACTTCCTGGCATTAGGCTCCCCTGGCACTTTTATTCCAACCATAAAAAGGCTATTTCATTGAGAAATAAAGTCCCATCTCCCTGACGTGTAACTCCTTTCAGAGCTCTTACTCGACTGCCAGACAAAATTTATGTTTCCTGGATGCTGTCTCCCAGGATTGCAACTGGAAATGAAGAGAGAGGGATGGAATGGGGGTTTCCTTTCTGGCCGAGGGACATGAATTTACTCTCTAGGTCTAAGAGGCCCCAAGAACCCTAGCTGCCCAGGAGAGAGCCCACACCTTGGAATAAGGAGGCCAGGCTCTAGTGCTGACGCTGCTGTCTATGAGTTGTGTGGCCTCAGGCAAGAACCTGTGCCTCAGTTTCCTCATCTGTCAAATAAGAAGAACGATTCCTTCCTTCCTCAAAGGGATGGTGCTAGATGCAACGAAAACAGAGAGGTGGCAGGTGCTAGGAAGCTGTAGAAATGTCAGACATTGCCATTATTATGAGGCAGTGGCATTCTCTGATTTTGGAGGGCCTCTCCTACCCCCACACATTGGTTCTCACACCCTTCAGAATGCCTCAGAATCCTCTGGAGGACTTCAGATAGATGGCTGGGCCCCACCCATGAGTTTCTGAATCTCTAGGCCTTGGGTGGGGCCCAAGAATTTGCATTTCTAACAAGTTCCCAAGGGATGCTACTGGTGGTAGCCCAGGGGACCCCGCTTTGAGAACCTCTGTTCTGAGGGCTTTGAGATCTGAGATGTCAGCGTGGGAGATGACCTGTGGAGCAAGGCAGGGGTGGACTGTGGCTGGCTACATGGAAATGGGCTTCCATACCTATCATCCCACTTGTCCTCCCACCTGCCTACCAGCTTGGCCTGATGTCTTTGGCACCCCTCAGCCCCAGAGACCAGACCTGTGAGAGGCAGAGGAATCGGGAAGTGGGCCGGGGCAGGTCTGAGCTGGGGACGATGGACCCTTGGGAGTGAGGGGCTGCATAAGAGGCTTTTAACCTACCATCTTCAAGGGATGGCCTGCCCCCCATTATCCTGGGTCAGGATATTGAGGCCATTCACTCCAGTTTCAGCTCAATGCTGAAGCCCAGGCTCAGAAAGTGAACTGACTTGCTCAAGGTCACATGGCTGGGGTGGGGTCAACCTGGTCTCTTGACACCCATAAGAAAGCTCTTCTCAACCATGCTGCCTCTGGTTCCTCAGTGATTTGGAAGATTACTAAGTTGATAATGACAATTCCAGTTTCAGTAATATTCGAATACCCACCAGAGACTTGCAGCGGTGGCTGAAAGAGCAAGCTGTGATGTGAGCCTGCTGTAGGAAGCACCCGAGATCTGGGAATTCAGGGCCTTCAACAAGGGGAAAACAATGAGCCTGGATGTTGCCCAAACAGCTTTGTGCCCAAGGAGGAAAACCCAGAAAGTAAACTGGTACAATAAATGCATCATGGCTCCTGGACTTCACACAGAGTCACAGGGGGTTGGGGGGGATGAGAGCCTGAGCCGCTGATGGTGGGGAACTGGCCAGTGATGTCTCAACACCACCAACAGCCCCAGCTGTCTGAGATCTGTCAGGCAGCCGCTGACCTCGAGGGAAAGAGCCGTTCCCTGCCAGAATCTCACCAATCACAGACCTGTCAGCCTTAAACAAATGACTGCAAGACCTGGGAGGTCTCAACAGAAAAACTAGACGTCCTCAAAGCAGGGACAACCTCCTGCACATGCCCTGGGATCAGGCTCAGGTGCCGGCCAGGCCCTAGCAGAGCTTGGTCACAAAGGCAGAGTTGTCCCATCTCAGGGGAAATTAGGAGCCCTCCCGAGAACCTCCAGCCCTTCCTAATTAAGCATGACGGTCCTGCCTTTGAGTGGGTACAGAGCAAAGCATGGAGGAGAAGAGACGTAAAGTGGTTTGTTCCAGTTCCACCGTGTGCTGCGCTGGGAAGAGTGCCCAGAACAGTTAATGCCCAGACCCTCCCAGCCTTGCGATTCACCGCCTGCGGGGGTGGGGGGGCAAAGAGCCATTTATACCAGGTAAAGCCCAGTGATTTCATTAACCCTATTCCCTTTGTCTTGTCTCCAAGGATGCAGAGTGGTTAATCACAGCAAGGACTGGTAAAGGGTCAGCCCTGGTTTACAGGACTTTCTGGAGGGTGGGCACCCCCAGTCTATGATGTCCCCAAGCTGGGTGGTTCTTTGGGCATAGAGAAGGGGAAGAGGGAGGAGTGGGTGGAGGTGGAGGGGAGGAGACAGAGCAGAAACACAGCGGCCAGTGTTGAGATGAAAGATGCATCATGTCTCTGACATCACTGGCAGCAACCTCCCCCGAGTCACCAGGACATAGGAATGTGAGTGGCACATCTGCCCTTCCTGTGAGACTGCTGCTCTTGTCCCTCTGATGTCCACTCTCTGATCAGCTTTTCCAAGCCTCTATCCAAGGCCTCTCTCTGCTCAAAGACCCCTGCAGGCCCACCCCATGCCCTCCTACAGCATCCACGGCCTTCAACCTCTTCCTCTGCCCGGATACCCTCACCAGCTCTTTCTGGGGTGGCCTCCTTGCCTCCCCAGGGGAGATGCCTGACCTTCCCCCCTAAAGTTGCCCTCACCCAAGTGGCTTGTTTGGTTCTCTCTGGAGCACGCAGCGTTATCTGGAATCATCCACTTGTGTTTATGATCGGTCTCCAACTGCCCTCTCCCACACATGCTAGAACTTTCGCTCCACACCAAGACTTTCACCACTGCCTCCCCAGAGCTGGAACAGTGCCTGGCTCGGAGGAGTCACTGTAGACATTTGCCGAGTGATGGGGTATCAGATACGCATTGTGGGAAGGTGACTGGGAACCTAGGGAACCTCCCATGTGAGTCACTGGGCTCTCACTGCTGACCCTACCAGCCTCTGATTCTAGTCCTGAACCTCAGGCTGCCGAGAGCTGCCACAGGCCAAGGCTAGTGCCCGCGTTCAGGACAGTGACCAGAGACCCGGTCTCCTGCGGCTTCCCCTCTAGGTGTCAGGCTTGCCCAGGCCTGGGGGCCACCATCCCTGAGCAGCAGCTGCCTGCAGGGGAACCGCCTGGCAGGGCCAGGGGACGGGGGAGGGTGGCTGGCCTTGGAGTCACGGCTCCGATTCAAGAAGGGAAATCATCCGAGCTTTTAAAAAATTAAATGGAGTCAGTAATTTGATTTCAGAGAGAAGCTGAAAACCTCGTAATGGCGGGAGCCGCTCAATTCCGTGGTGAAAAGGAAGAGCCTTAAATGGGCTATTAAGCTTTTGCCTGGGATGGATCTGCCCAGAGGGGGGAGAAGTCGTCTTGGAGGTAGGGACCATTTATCAGCCAAGACATCCCTGATTATTTATTTATTTATTTATTTCCTTCTTGTTCCGGGCGGGCGTAGCCGGGCCGCCTCTCCTTGGCTATGGTTCAAACCCCACTTCCGGTGGTGGGGTGACCTGGAGGGGGCGAGGGGCGCCACCTTTCCTGGGAAGCACCGAGGGTTGTTCCGGCCCTGACCACTGCACTCGGCCACATCTGGGCTTCTGGGCCAAGGAGCCTGAGGACACTGGGTCATCCGGGGTCACTGGGGCTACCCCAGCCAGCAGGGTACCAGCTGCTGCCATGGGAACCAGAGTAAGGGCGTGGTGAGGGATGAGCACAAAGCGGAGCTTGCTGTTCTCCTCCCCTGGGGTCCTTTAGAGACCTGGGGTCACAGCCTCCCGAGGCCCCGGGGACAGGGTGACACATGGAGGATGTTATCATCACCACCACCAAGCCCCTGAGGTGTCTGAACTGTGACTGACGGGCTTCCATGCGCTCCTGGGACAAGCAAACATCCCCTCTCCCTGGGACTAGCATGGGGCAGCCCAGCTGCTCTGATTCGCCTTGACAGCCCCACAGGAGCAGCTGGTGGGTTGCAAGCACACGCTGGGCAGCAGGTTCTGCACAGAAGACGTTACGTCCATCTCCTCACCCTGCTGAGCAGGAACTATAACAGGCCCTACGTGACTGACCAGGACACTGACGCTCAGAGAGGCTGGTGCCTTGCCAAGGTCACATAGCCAGAGGGGAAGAACTGGGACTTGAACCCTCAGCCCAGTGGGCCTGAATGCAGAGCCCATGTCCTTCCCTCAGTGTCACCACCTTTGGCAGCAAGACTGTGCACAAAACACAGCTGGGCGGCCAGGGCGATCAAGGGACACTGTCCTGCACTCACTCCCCTCCTGCTGAGAGGCCCCTGCTCACCCCATGCCTTTGTACTTTGCCCCTCCCGCATGGAGTTCCGAGGACTTACCCACTGGAGTCTCCACGGAGGAGGAGGCCTGGCAGGGGGGCCTCTCTGAAAGCCCCTCCATGCTGCTCTGAAGCTCAGAAGGCCTTTGACTTTCAGGGCTGGAGGCCAATGCAGGTTCTGTTGGGTTCTGCTGGGGCAAGACCCCCTGGCCAACAGGGAAAGGGTGTCTGGGCTCTGCCAAGCTGGGCCATGATGTTTCTGTGGGAGCCGGCAAGCTGGATGTCCACATAGACGGAGAGCTAGATGTGTGTGAGGCCCCCCACTCATCCTGGCTTGCCAGCGAGCTGGAGGCTGACCCCAAGCTTTGGGCTCTGTCCCAACCTCCTAGAGATGAGGCTTCAGGCCCTGCAGTGGACTCAGGTCCCAAGGCCCCCCCACGTGCACTGGGGTCTGGCTGCCTTACCCTTGGGGTGGTGAATGTGGGTTTTGTCCCCAGAAGAATGGGGAGTCCTAGCCCCTCTGTGCCTGTACTTGGCTCTGAGGGTGACAGATACAGGTGCCCTCTGGCCCCCTCCCCAGGGAGACCAGGCCCTCTGTGGGGCAGCCCCTCCACCTCCATTACAAAGGACATTTCCCCAGGCTTTCTGGGGTAACGGTGAGAAGGCAGCGTCTCCTCCACCTGGCTGGCCCTCAAGGGCCTCAGCAAGGGCCACATCTCCTCACTGGCTTGGATGGGCTCGGTGGCAGCCACCTTCAGTCCTCTCGGCAGGAGGGGACTTCTGGGTGGCTGGGAGGAGTCCTGCGCAGACCTCACGGTTTCTAGGCCTTGAGCAAGGGTAACAGATGGTCCTGAGACCAGGACAACTTTGGAGAGCTCAGGCCTCCAGGGAGGTAGCCGAGGAGAGATTTCTGAGGACAGCTGCACAGCAAGGCCAGGGGGGCCAGGGGAGACTGGACGTGGGGGCCTAGGGCCAGCCTGGACACCTCCTGTGGACTCCAAGGGGAGCACAGCTGCAAGCGGGGGGTGTCCGGGGAACCCCACTTCCCTGGCGGGGTGGGGACCATGCTGATGTTGTGTTGCTCTGGGGAAAAGGGAGGCAGCAGGTGACCAGCTTCTTCCCATGGGTTTGGCTGTTTGTAGAAGTGGCCCACGCTCCTTCAGCAAGAGAGCAGTGGAGGGAGAAAAGGCATCAGAAACTAGATCCACTGGCCGCCCTGAGGCTCCCAGCCTGGAGAAGAGCCCAAGGGAGGTGTGACCTCAGGTTCTGGGCCTGGCTCTGGGTCTCCCACCACGAGTCCTTTGGGGTGTACACAGCTGCTGACCCACCACCCCTGCCTCCTTCTGCTGTGTCTCAAGGCCCTAGGATGGTGATCTAGGCGGGACAAGTGAGAGGGGACTGCCCTCAGATGGGAGATCTTGGGGCCCAGCTATCTTCGGAAAACCTTCTGAATGTGGGGAGGAGACACGGCTGGGGATCAAAGTGGAGCTTTCTTTAACAGATCGGTGGTGAAAGAGGGGGCCTCTTATCTAGCTGGGTCTACCTGGGCCTCCCAGGGACCCAACCCTTCAAAGGAAACCATGGGCAGAAGACACAGCCATGGACTTGCCTTGCCCAGCCCATCAGAAGCCACGAGGCCCCAAGAAAGCCTGTCCCAGGCAGCTGGGCCTGCAGCCTGTAACTGGGAAGAGGCCAAGGATGGCCTTCCTGCTGGAGGGGTCTCTGGTCCTGGGGGCTGGGAGGAGACAGTGGTCCTTGGTATGGCAGGGGAGGCAGGCAGCTCTGCTCCTGAACCTTCCAGAAAGGAGGCAGAGGTCAGTCCTCCTAAAGAAGCAAAAATTCACTTAACACCTTGTTACAGAGACCATGACTGCCCCCTTCTTTCCAGGTGGGGGAAGAAAAAGTGAGGGAGGGAGGTCCAATCCAAATGCTGGGTTAGGAATCATCTTCACTGGCTGAATTTCATAGACCTCTGACCTAGAGTTGTTTTTGAGATTATGTAGGCATTAAGATATATTTTTTAAAATCAAATCACAGAAATTCAGATTTTCTGCAAAGAGCTCCCGGCTCTGACTGCCTGTGCCCTAGCTTGACCATCCAGTGTCACCTTTGAGTCATTTACTAATCTGAGGTCAAATCAATTGGCCCAGCCCCAAGAACCATACAGAACTGAAGAGCTTCCTGCCTGACCACCCCTCTGGTTGTCCTCAGCCCACGTAGTGCTGACATTCTGGGTGTTGACATTGTGGGCTGATTGCTCTTTCTTGTGTGTGGGAGAAGATGTATAGGATGTGTCCCTTGCCTTGACCCACCAGAGGCCGGTAGCATCCCCCAAAGCCATGACAACCTACAACGTCTCCAGATGTTGCTAAGTATCCCCTGTCAGGCAAAAAATGCCTCAGTTGGGAAATGCCGGATTAGAGCTTGACATTCTGGTCCAGAGGTCAAACACAGCCCTTAAAAATGTTTGACTTGGGCTCAGAGCCTGTAGCTCAAGTGTCTAAGGCACTAGCCACACACAACAGAGCTGGTGGGTTGGAATCCAGCCCCGGCCTGCCAAACAACAATGACAACTACAAACAAAAAATAGCCAGGCGTTAGTGGCAGGGGCCTGTAGTCCCAGTTACTTGGGAGGCTGAGGCAAGAGAATCACTTAAGGCCAGGAGTTGAAGGTTGCTGTGAGCTGTGATGCCACAGCACTCTATACCCAGGGTAACAGCTTGAGGTTCTGTCTCAAAATAAATAATTAATTTAAAAAAAAAAAAAGAAATGTTTGACTTGGCCTGCAGGAGCAGTTTAACTTTTTTTTTTTTTTGAGACAGAGTCTCACTCTATCACCCTGGGTAAAATGTCATAGTGCCTCAAACCTCAAATCTTGGGCTCAAGCAATCCTCTTGCCTCAGCCTCCCATGTAGCTGGGACTACAGGTGCTCACCACAATGCCAGGCTAATTTTTCTCTTTTTTAGTAGAGATGGGGTCTCGCTCTTGGTCAGGCTGGTCTCAAACTCCTGAGCTCAAGCAATCCACCCACCTCATCCTCCCCGAGTGCTAGGATTACAGGTGTTAGCCACTGTGCCCAGGCAAGTTTTAATATTTTTTTCATTAACTGACAACATCTTAAAAGCAGGAGTTTTTCTATATTCAGCACCTCATGGAAAATCAGAAGATTTGGCCACACCGGCCAAGGGTCAGCCCCCACTAAGTAAAGCTGTTCTAGTCAGAAGGGTCTAGGCTGGTGACTGCTGGCCCTCAGGGGTCTCCACCACTTCCTAACCTTCTCCCACTCTGAGCTTGGGTGCTTTGTCACCCCGCACCAGGTCCCCGGGTATTCTTAGCCCCTGCAATGACATTCCCTGCCTGACAAGAGAGGCGTTTCCATCCATGACTCCTGTTTTAAAATGTGAAATCAGCCAGATCTAAACCACCTCCTCAGTTTCTTTTCTCCAAGCTGGGCACCCTTTCCCCCCCTCTTCTTACCGGCTATGATCCTAAATAATTAAGATTTGTCCTGCAGGTTCTAACCAGTTTTTCTGAGGGGGAAGGAGAAAGAGTACGCCCCCCCCCAAAAAAAAATCTGTAACCATAGAGAGTTTAGGCAATCCCAGTCCATTAATATTCCAACCCATTAGCCACTTATTTACAAAGAAAAAATGTTCTCTGTCTAAAACATGTTTAAAAAATTCCTAGTGAAAACTCAGCCCCACAAGTATTTATTAAGTGCTTACCAAGGGCAAGGCAGCATGGTAAGGCCTGTGAAGAATAAAAATCTGAGCAGGGCACAGCCCCTGATCTCCAGAATTCAGACTAGGGGAGAGACAGGAGCATGCACCAGTAACTATAATAAGAATAGAAAGAACGAGAAGCTTCAAGGGGAGGTGGAGGGAAGGTGTGCTGGGAACCAGAGAGGGGGAGAGATTCATTCTGGCTGCTGATATTAAATTAATAAAACGAGGAAGAGAAACATTCTTTCCCCCTGTAAATCTTTCCAGCGAGG
>NW_003852462.1:7718658-7732595 GCF_000181295.1 Otolemur garnettii
AAAAAAAAAAAAAAACAAAGCCCAGGACAAAGATCATCCACTCTTTGGCGTCTCCCCCAAGTACCCCTTCTCCCTGGTTTAATCCTCTGGACCTTCCTTACCTCCCTTTCCAGTCAGGACCCTACTGAGTACAAGAACCAAATCTAGCAGCTTCTGTTCCCACCTGAGCCTCCCATGGGGCCTCACCCGTGGCAAGTGCTTAGGGAATATCTGTTGCATAAAGTTCTAGCCCTCTCGCTCCAAAATTAATGTCATCACTGCAGGAAACTGTTAAAATAAAAACAGCCGAAATGTGTAAAAACTTTCGAGAAACATTTCCATTTTTAGCAGACGGCTAGAACTCATCCCCCATCCTGCCTTTTTCTTTGTTTCTAATTCTGATTTGGGGGCTAGATGTGGAAGGCAGTCCCCCTTTTAATCTTTAAATATAGTTCTGAATATAATTACATTTTTATGCAGCACCGAAACATCATATCCTGGTAACGGGGCATTCTTGCGCTATTAACATCTGAGTTAAATCTCCTTCGCGTCTGTCTTCCATTGAGGACAGTTAGGAAGTATAAGATGAAAGTGATCGACATCATTTGTGAATTATGCGTATTTCCTTATGCTGTATTCCAATGGGTTTTGCTCCTGGTGGTTTTGCATGTGTGAATACCAGGTTGCCTGGTAGCTGCGCTTTCACCAAAAACCCCTTTTAAGATGCAATCCCAGCATCCTGGCGGGGTGGACACACACCACGTTTAGAAGGTTCCTTCTGGGTTGAGAAATAAGTTGCATCCATGGAGGGCTCTTTGCCAAAGAGCCTGATCTGTCTGTGAAGTGGCCTGAGGAGCTGGAGCCCACACAGAAACAGCTGGATGGATCAAAATGGAAATAGCTCACTTAAGCTCCTTCCTCCCATCATCTCATCCAGGCTTCTCAATAAGGACTGGTGCTCCTATCTTCCAGATGAAAAAATTGAGGCTTAGCCATATTAAGTAACCTTCTGAGGTCCTAAAGTTGGCTAGGAAGCTGAGGCACCCCTGCCACCATCCTGGCATTTTGACTCCACAGCCAGGGACCACATCACCTACCTCTTAATTCCTATGACACTCTTGTTTTCATGCCAGTTCCAATCAGTGTGCCTGACACCATCACTTACCTGGCTGGGTGTGGGACCTGTAGGGCCCAGGGAGAAAAACACTATCACAGAAAAAAGGACCACGGGGCCAGGGAAAGAGGGCTCGTGTGACATGTGCCTGTTACAACGGGCACACCCTCATGGTGCCTCACTCACCCACACACTGGAAGAAACTCTCCACTGTCCAGAGGGCTGGGGTGGCCATTTCGACAAATTCCAGGCTCAGGTCTACTCTATAGAATGTTTGCATCCCTGGGCCTTCTTGGCATTGCTATAGAACAACAAGGAATTGTTGATATTAAATTAGTAAAATGAGGAAGAGAAATATTCTTCAAAGCCCAAGACAAAGATCATCCACTTTTTGCCAGGCTACACATGCATCTGTGACCGTCCTCCCAGAGGGCCACCTGGGCAAGAGTGCTGGGCCTCAGGCCCATAAAAGGCAAAGTCCAGCCAACCCCAAAGACCCACTGTCCATGTTTCTGGCTCCACATGGAGAAAGGGCTGGACAGAGATGCCCCCATAAAACGCACCTGGACCTGGAGCACGTCAGCCACTGGGATGCTGACCATCACAAAATCTCTGTTTTCGGTTACTGTAAAGATGTTGGACTGGTGGACTCGGACGAATCTTAGGTTCAGGGTTTCCTTGATACGGGAACCTCTTTTGACCAGACCCAGTCTCTGCTTGGGGATAAGAACTAAGACCTCCGACTCTGGCTGGGATGACACTGGGATGGGGTAGGACACATGACACAGAGAAAGACACACTTTTCGGGCACATGGATGAAAGGGTGGTGGTGGATCCACAGGCAGGACCCTGCCATTTGCAAAAGCCCATAAAGAAGCAGATACCAACAGGGAAGCTGCGGAGATGTCTGTGTCTGCCCAGCCTGTCTCCAGCTGTGGTGACCCATGCTGTTGCCCCTTCCATTACCAAAGCTGCCCTTGAGAAATATAACTCAAGTCAGACGCAGTGTAATCCCTCACCTCTGTAATCCTAACACTCTAGAGGCCGAGGCAGAAGGATCACTTGAGCTCAGAAGTTCTAGACCGCTTGAGCAAGAGTAAGACCCCTAGCTCGGTGCCCATAGCTCAGTGAGTAGGGCGCCAGCCACATACACCGAGGCTGGTGGGTTTGAGCCCGCCGGGCCTGCTAAACAACAATGACAACCGCAACAACAACAATAACAACAAATAGCCAGGCATTGTGGCAGGCGCCTATAGTTCCAGCTACTCGGGAGGCTGAGGCAAGAGAATCGCTTAAGCCCAAGAGTTTGAGGTTGCTGTGAGCTATGACACCATAGCACTCTACCAAGGGTGACACAGTGAGACTGTCTCAAAAAAAAAAAAAAAAAAAAGAGTAAGACCCCTGTCTCTACTAAAAATAGAAAAATTAGCTGAGTGTGGTGGCAGGAGCCTGTAGTCTCAGCTATCAGGAGGCTGAGACAGGAGTTGAATCCCGGAGTTGAAATTGCTGTGAGCTAGGCTGATGCCACGGCACTCTAGCCTGGGCAACTCTGTCTCAAAAAGAAAAAAAAAGAAATACAGCTCATACGTGGTACCAGTTGTTTACACTTTAGCAAGAATGCTGTTGTGTCAGCCCTCTCAAGGGGACATTTTAAGATAGCTCTGCAGTTGCTAAATGAAAGCATCTGTCTCCATGTAAAGGGATTTCATAACATCATGAACAGGGGAAGAGAGGTTTGGGACCCTTGGCAAGGTCATAGCCAATCCCCGAAACTCCCCAGAGCCCTGATCCTAAAACTCAGACCACGATAAAATTCTCTACAAACATAAAATCTAAGTCATCTCTGATCTACCCACACAGGACGAAGGCTTTGATCTGCCTACCTTTGCATACCAAGTTCTTTAAAATTTAAATTCTCTGGAGATAGGAAGTGATCTTCCATAAAGCACATGGTAATGGTGTCACCCTAGGCTGAACAAAATAGCTATGACATATACCATGGATAGTCCAGATCAAGGGTCCCCACTGTCCTCAGAACACAGAGCCCTGCAGGGTCTGACGGGACTGCAGACCTTCTCCCATTGTTGTTCTCAGACTCCCTCCAGCCACCTTGGGACCTCCTAGGAGTACTCAGAGCTCAGGTTTGCAGGTCTTTGGGAGGTAATCTTAACTCCTCACGCTCCATAAGCCACCTGACTCTGCACACATGCACATAAGCACACATTTTCCCACAAAAGCAAGCTTCTCTTTGTCCCAAGCATTTCAGAAGGCACGGCCAAGGTCGGCCCTAGGAAAAGAGAGTGGAGTTGGACAGAGGGGACAAAGGTGCCCAGGGCAGAGAAAAAAACAAAGGGGACCAGAGAGAGATGAAGGTGGAAAGGTGGACATCAGGGGTGCTCCTGGGCCTTACCCAGGGGGCAAGCGGCTTCTAGAGAATAGGCGTAGTGGCCGCTCACCAGCCAGAGTGGCAGGAGGTCGGCAGAGGTGTTCAGCACCTGGCAAGGCAGGAAGGTCTCCCATGCGGCCTCTAAAACTGCTCCTTCCAAATGCCAATTCCCTCCGCAGGGTCCCCTCCCACCATTGAACTAGTCTTTGGACTCAACCCCCTAGTGTTATAGAGCCCAGGTCAGGGACCACTGCGCCGATGCAACCAGGAAATATTATTTAGCCTGGATATTTTTAGCAAGAAGCGAGCTGGGAGCAAATGTCATGTGAGCCGTCTTCTCTTACACCGCAACTTTGGGCTATTTAAAGAGATGGTAATTACGCTCCTGCCACCATGATCAGGACGAGCTGAGTACATGATTGCAGGAGCCCCTCATCTGCCGAGCGGAGCACTTTACACTAATGGGGCCCAATTTTCGAAGCCGCCTGCCTAAATCTGTCCAGTCTCACAGGTGGACATTTGAATCGGAGCTGGAGGGGTAGCAAACTGCTCTTCTGGGCACTGTGTCTTAGTGGCCCCACAGCCTGGCAGGGCTGCAGCACACCAGGGAGGCCTACTGACCTCCGGCCTCTGAAGAAGGTTTTGTCTTGGGCTTTGGACAGTGACAGTGGTGACGTTGATGTCCACATACAATCCCATCAGGCTGGCATCTTCCAGAGAAGCCACCAGCTCCCCTCGAAGAGACAGCAGCCATGGAGTCTGGAGAAATAGAACACATTCACAAACCATCTGGCCAGGGAGACATGGCCACCAGGTATCAAAGAGAAAGGGCACATGAGGGGACACTCAGGAAGGTGGCAGGGCCATGGGGAGCATGGGCTGGACCAGGCAGTAGGACAGCAGGCCACTCAGGGAAGAAGATAAACCAGACGTTGAAGCAGGTCCTGAGCAGGGTTGCTCAGCAAGTGTGGCTGACAGCACGGACACACTGCTCCCCTAACAGCAGTGCAACTGGTCAGCCCGTGTGAGACGCAGGCAGGGCACAACCGGAGCCCTGTCCTTGGTTCCATTTGCCACCCTTTAGTGCCACCCTTTAGTGGCCTTGAATAAAGGTGGGTTCCTGGGCCCCACCTGGGGCTCATAAGGTTAGGGCACCGGCCCCATATGCTGGAGGTGGTGGGTTCAAACCCAGCCCTGGCAAAAAAAAAAAAAAGGTGGGTTCCTGACCGTGCAAATGGGGCTTGAGGAGGAGCACACTCACTGACCCCAAATATCCAAGGGATGTGAAATAAAAAGAGACTGGCTCCTTCCAGGAGGCTGCGAGAAACCCTCCTAGAACCCACAGAAGGAAAGTTCCGGGCCACAGCTGTGCAGTGTGCAAACAGGTGGCCTTGCAAAGGAATAAGCTCCCCATCACTGCCGACTGTGCCCAGAGAATCTTTGGGTGGCGAGGCTTGACTGGAAGCCAAGACCCCAAAGTCAGGGTCCCCACTTCAGGGCTCAGGTGGCCTCAGGTCTCTACCAGGAGAAGCTTCCAGCTTTGGCAGCTAAGAGCCTGGTGCTGTCCACTGACATTCTCCCCAGGAGGACAGGCGATCTCGAAACCTCCCAACTCAGAGCTTCCCAAGTACCCCCTGGGCTTGGCAGAGACTGGCTGCTGCCCAGCATACCTGTCCACTGTGGATCCCCGGGGGCAGGGGCCGGGAGACCTGCAGAACAAAGAGGAAGCCACAGGTCCTGGCAAGCGGCACACAAAGGCAAGTGAGCAAACATCTCTGCCAGTGCTCGGAGCACCGGCAGTCACCCCGGCAGGAGGATAGCGAGAGAGCGGGCGCCAGATTGTTTGTTCATTAAGACAAGAAAAACATTTATGTTCTGGAACTCAAGTGTCAACAGACCCAAGGAAATGTTGCCGCCTCAGCTGCCGCCCTGGGCCCAGCCAAAGGGGCAGCTGGGGTCTCAGGCACAGCTGGTGCAACCAAGAGAGAATATGATGGCATCGACCCCATACAGAACCTGCTTTCTGGTGGGCCCACTGCAGCAGACCCCCCCTTGTGTTTTTCTCCCTGGGTCACCCATTTCTTCATCTTTTTCTTTCCATTTCGAATCCATTAAGCAAGGGCAGAGAAAGTGTTTCTACAAGCCCAGAGCACACGTCTGTGCACACCAGTCACCCAGTACCTAGGGTGACCAGCCAACCCAGTTTCTGCAGGAGTGAGGAGGTTCCCAGTGTGGGACTTTAAGTGCTAAAACTGTCCCAGGCAAACCAGGACAGCTGCTCCTCCTACCACACCCACGACTCGCAGCCATCCTGTAGGGTGGCACTATTCTATTTCACAGAGGAGGGGTCCTAGTGATGGTGCAGCCAGAGGCCTTCCCAGGAGCCCCCCAGCTCCTGCAGACCTCCCCTGGAGCCTCCTGCCCTCCCCAGCTGTTCTCTCAAGTGCAAACTCCTCTTTGGTTTTGCACCAGAGTACCACAGCCTAGCAGAGAGGATCTTGCCCACCCTGTACAAGGTAAGGAGACTGAAGCTATGGGGGACTGACTCACCCTGACAAATCCCTTACCCAAAGCAGGGACAGGGTGGGGATCCTGGGAGCAGAAGGAAGAGGGTGGGTCAGAGCAGAGGCCCCAGCCTCTCAGCCTTCTCATTCCCCAGCTCTGCCGTCCCTCAGCTCCAAAGACCCCCCCATACACAAACTGGCAGCAGGCTCAGGACCTCCCACAGAGAGCCCTTGGAGTGATCCCCACCATTTCCCTGCTTTGGGGGTACTGCTTTCACCTAGGGTGCCAGGCGGAAGAAATGGGAAAGATGCCTACGCTTTGCAGAGCAACCAGCATTTTCCCTCTGAGGCCATGCCCCAGTCCCGGCTGCAACCCCAGGGAAGCAGTGAAGCCCCAAGGCTGGGCTCTAAGAAGGAGGGAAATGATCCGGATAAAAGAAGGAAGGGAAGGTATGACCCAGCACAGCCTAAAGGCTCGGTGCCCTTTAAGTCGCCAGGAGGAGGCTATATTTAGGGCCCATGGACACTGAGCAGGAGCACCGGCAGCCTTCGCTGGGAGCAATCGCTAATCACTGCATTGAGTTTACGGGTGCCCCTGGGCACACTTAACCCAGGGCAATGAATAGTTATTGCGGTGGCCTCCCGCTCAGGGCCTGTGGGCACACTTAAGCGAGCTCGCGGATCGCTGCGAACAGGGCACGGCTCGGGTACACCCTTGGGCACCCTGCGCCATCAGCGGGGAGAGGCAGAGTATTAAATATCTATGTGCCCTGTGCCCACAGCTGCATTTAGCCAAGGGCAAGGCTGGTGAAACGGCTTTAATTAAAACTTAATGCAAGTTCAAGGTGCAGCCGCGGAAACGGCAGCTGCAGAAGTCACCGGGAATGAATCAGTCAATTCGATGAGGTTCTCAGATGCGGGGAGGTGCTGGAGGGGAGGCTGGGGCAGTGGAGACCTGTCTTCTGTCACCTGTGTATTGCCCACCCCTGTGCGTCTCCATTCGGAGATGGGGGGCGCCCAGGCATTCCCACACTGCAGCTAGTGAAGGATGTCAGGGATGTGGGCTGTGGGCATCTGGGCTTCAAAGGCACAGACAAAAAGGTCTGCACCTAGGCCAGGAGTAGGTGCTGCTTTTCTCAGCAGTTGGGCCCAGTGTCGTGTGACACCAGCAATGCCGTCCCCTGGCGGCAGCTTCCAGAATCACAGGCCCCATGCAGAGAGGGAAGTGACTAGCCTGGGAATACCAGACAGTGGCAATGCTTGGGTACCCTGGGGCAGGGCCCCATGATTCTTAGGACCAACAACAGCATATCTGCTGTGGCCACCACGCCCAGCCTGCCCCAAAGTCCTTTCTTTCCCAACCTTAAGGAGCAGGGCTGGAGTGCAAGGGGATTTCTCCGCCCACCTGCGTTTTTTTTAAATATAGATTTTTTTTGCGCCTATAGTCCCAGCTACTTGGGAAGCTAAGAGTCACTTAAGCCCAAGAGTTTGAGGTTTCTGTGAACTGTGATGTCACAGCACTCTACCAAGGGCAACATAATGAGACTCTGTCTCAAAAAAATAAATTAATTAAATAAAATTAAATATAGATCTTTTTGTTGAGACAGGGTCTTACTCCGTTGCCCTTAGTAGAGTGCTATGCCATCATAGCTCACAACAACCTCAAACTCCTGGGCTCAAGCGATTCTCCTGCCTATACCTCCCAAGTAGCTGGGACTATAGGCCCCAGCCACAACATCCGGCTAATTTTTGGTTGCAGCTCACATTATTGTTTGGCAGGGCAAGGATGGATTTGAACCCGCCAGCTCAGGTATATGTGGCTGGCGCCTTAGTCACTTGAGCCACAGGCACTGAGCCATGCCTGGCTGTTTTTTAGAGATAAGGTCTTGCTCTTGCTCAGGCTAGTCTCAAACTCCTAAACTCAAGCAATCTACCCACCCCGGCCTCCCAGAATTCTAGGATTACAGACAGGAGCCACCATGCCTAGCTCCCTCCTACCTTTTTTTTTTTTTTGGCGTTTTTGGCCAGGGCTGGGTTTGAACCCACCACCTCTGGCATATGAGACCAGCGCCCTACCCTTTGGAGCCATAGGCACCACCTATCCCTCCCACCTTTTTAAGTGCACATGGCAGCCATGCCTTGTTGAGGATGTGCGTGGGTTCAAAGCCCAGCTCTGCCATATGCCGGCTGCAGGACCCTGGCAATTCTCCTAACCACTCTCTGCCTGGAGACTGGAACTGTGATAGCACCTACCACACAGATGGCCATGAAGGCGAAATGAGCTAATACTTGCAAAGGGGTTATGACAGCACCAGGCAAAGAGCAAATGGCCTGTGTTTGGTCAATCAGGGAGGGAAGGAATGAACAAAACTGTACTGCCACCTCAATCTGGCTCACTCATTTCTGCTACAAGATAGTCCCTGAAGTTGGAGTTCATAACCGGCCCCAAATCTTGTTTAGCTCACAGAGGCTCCCCCAAAGCTAGAGAGAAACCACTTCCGAGGAGCCCACAAGGCAGTGGAAGAGCTGACAATTGCATTTGGGATCCCCAAACTTCTGTTCCCCAGTCTTTACAATGGAAGTATTCCACCTGATCGTGGCTGAGCTCTATAATTCTTTGACATTACCCAGGTTAAAAAGGAGCCTTCAAACCAGCAACAGTTTTCATCCAGAGAAAAACATACAGATACAAATTTGCAGCTTTGGTGATAACCCACGAGGCTCCACTGAGCCTCCCGTGGTGGGAAATCAGGATCAGTTCTGAGCCTTTAGTCTATCGCCCCTGTCCCATCTCAGCCCTCCTTGCTCAAACAAAAGCCCGGCAAGGGCCAGCACCCAGCTGGTACCCAAGAATGTCTGTGGAGAATGATGCCACAGTGTATTTCCTGCTGCCACCTCCCCCTCTGGCTACGTCCTAAGGCTCAGGAGCCAGGATCACTTGCTGTGTACTATGGAGAGAAGCTATCCTGGGGAGGCCTCTCCGCTGCTGCCTCCCAGGCCATTTGAACCTGTTACCTGGATGAATGTGGATGTGCAGTGGACGGTCTCGTAGTCCAGCCTCAACATTAGCACTGGACACTTCATTATGTAGCGATCACTCTGCTCCAAACTTGTCACCCCTTTTCGAAATATTCTGATTTCCAACCTGTAATTTGCTTTCTGGAAGTAGGGCAAAAATTCATGTGTACAAATGAGAGGGGAAAACACAGTTAATAGGCTGCAATTATAGGTCAGTGACGGCTCACAGCAAACATGATGAACACGAAGCGCCTGGAAGCTGGGCGGGTCTCATGCGAGACGAGGGGAAGTAAGACCCCAGCCCCCAAGGACTCAGAGGCTGCAGAACCAGGGCCTGGTGTCTGGGCTCTGGCAACTCAGCCCCCACTAGGGAAGCCCTCAGGCATGGGAGACACTTGTGGATGTGAGGAAGGTCAAACTTGGTTGGACAGAACGTCCCTTGACAGTAGACAGACGTCATTCACGGGTTGTCTGCTCTGGTCCTCACTGTTGCCTCATGTGGTTGGCCTTCTTGGTCCCATACTACAGATGAGCCAGCTGAGGCTTGGAGGAGAAAGTGGAGGGTGTGTGGCTATATATTTACCGTGTGCGAGATGGGGCTTCAGAGATGTCAAACCAGCTGGTCCCTCGAGAGCCCACCCAGGCTGACCTCCCCCGGCCACACAGGAAGAGCCCAAGTCTGGGTTTTGTAGTGGGGCCTGGGGGACAGTGTGCGCTGACAGGGCTCAAGAAGGAGGGAGAAGGGCAGGGGGAGGGAAAGAGGAGAAGAGCGATAGTTGTGGAAATTCCTTTCCCCACAATAGACCACAGCCACACTCAAACTCTGCTGTGTTAAGGGAAGATGAGGAAGAAATAAAGGAAAGAGGAAATGAAAGTGAGAGGAAGAAAAGAGAGAAAAGAATAATAAGGGCAGTCCCGAGGGACAGTTTGTGCGTGTGCGCGCGCGCGCTCTCTCTCTCTCTCAGGAATCAAAGCAACAAGAGTGCCCAGGAGGTCGGCAGCTGTTGAAACCAGAGCCTCCAGCAAGCCAGCTTCCTGGCCCCCCAACAGCAGCAGCACCACCGCCCCCCGAATCTGGCATAAGCCCCCATTCCAACCCCAGCTCCCACGTCCCCTTCCCTGAGCCTTCCCCAGGCAGGGTCCAGATTACGTGGGGCCTGACGCTCATGTAATTTGCAGGGAGGGCCAGTTTAAGAAAAAGAACACAAAAACATCTTACTTCTGCACATTTTAGAGTCATACGTCTCGGAAGCGTGTAAGGAGCCTATGCAAGTGGGGGCGGTCCATCAGCCTCTGCAATGCCTCAGCGCCATTTATTCACATCCTTAAGCACTTACTGAGCTCCTACTGTATACCAGGTCCTGAGGCAAAACTGCAGGCCTGTCCCCCCCTCCCCCAGACTCCAGGTCTAGCCTAAGAGGGCTCTATGAGCACGTTGTTAGTGGGGTGGCAGGTGGGATGGGAGAAGCAGGTCCACTGCTCAGAGGAGTGGCCCTCAGGAAGACTGCCTGAAGGAGGCAGCTTCTGATATCTCTGCCTGTAAACTCCTCCAGGGCAAAACCCTCTCATCTCCCTCAGCTGGGTATCTGCAGAAACATCATGGTGCCGCATTGCCTTACCTGACTTCTGAGCTCAGGCTTAGCCCCTTTTGTCTCCCAGAATGGAAGCATCCCAAGAGACCCCATCAAGAAGTCTCCCTGGCTCCATGCCTATAGCTCAAGCGGCTAAGGTGCCAGCCACATACACCAAAGCTGGCAGGTTCAAATCCAACCCAGGCCTGCCAAACAGCAAGGACAACTACAAACAAAAAATGGCTGGGCCTTGTGGCATGTGCCTATAGTCCCAGCGACTTGGGAGGCTAAGGCAAAAGCTTAAGCCCAGGAGTTGGAGGTTGCTGTGAGCTGTGATGCCACAGCACTCTTCCCAGGGTGACGGCTTGAGGCTCTGTCTCAAAAGAAAGAGGTCTCCCTAAAATTGGGGTGGCACCTGTGGCTCAGTGTGTAGAGCACCAGCCCCATATACCGAGGTGGCAGGTTCGAACCTGGCCCCAGCCAAACTGCAACAAAAAAATAGCCGGGCGTTGTGGCAGGTGCCTGTAGTCCCAGCTACTTGGGAGGTTGAGGCAAGAGAATCACCTAAGCCTAAGAGCTGGAGGTAGCTGTGAGCTGTGACGCCAAGGCACTCTACCAAGGGCAACAAAGTGAGACTCTGTCTCTTAAAAAAAAAAAAAAGTCACCCTAAAATAAAAATATGTTTCTGGCCAGGTATGGTGGCTTAGGCCTATAATCCCAGCACTTTGGGAGGCTGAGGCAGGAGGATAACTTGAGCTTGGAAGTTAGAGGTTACAGTGAGTTGTGATCATGACACTGTACTCCAATCTGGGCCTCTCTCTCTCTCTCTCTCTAGCTCACAACCTCAAATTCCTGGGCTCAAGCAATCTCTCGCTCTCTCTCTCTCTCTCTCACACACACACACACAGACACACACACAAATATGTCCCAGACCCACCTCCTTCTGCACAAAGCAGGCCGAGTACTGAGCCTGAAAAATGAAGTCACCATCGGGTTCCTGATGCAGGAAGTAGCCACATCTGGCAAGAAAATAATCCAGGTGGTCAGGAGCCCTCCAAGCACCTGTGAGGTGAAAGGGACATAAGCTTGGACTGAGCTGGCTAAGGCTGCTTCTCTGACAGGTCAGAAGCGGCAGACACCCAAACAAAAATTGCTCTACCCAGAAGTTCCTAACCTAGAGGGGATTAACAAAAAAGCAGTAACTGAAGAAGGCCTGGAAAGATACACACCAATAGGAAAGCCTCTAGGTTCTATCTCCCATTTATCTTCAGAATCTAACTCCATCTCCCCACTCTGGTCTCTGGCTTGGGGTTCGTTTTTTTTTTTTTTTTTTTGGTGGTGAGGTAGAGACAGAATCTTGCCCTGTCACCCTGGCTACACTGCAATGGCATCATCCTAGCTCACAACCTCAAACTCCTGGGCTCAAGCAATCCTCCTGCCTCAACTTCTTGAGTAGCTGGGACTCCAGGTGCCCAGCACAACACCCAGCTCATTTTTCTTTCTTTTTTTTAATAGAGATGGCGGGGGGGGGGGGGGTCTTGCTGTGTTGCTCAGGTTGGTCTTGAATTCCTGGCCTCAAGTGATCCTCCTATCTCAGCCCCCCAAGGTGCTGGGATTATAGGCATGAGGCACTGTGCCCTGACACTGGACTGGGTTTCTGCAGCTGCCTCCTCTCTGATCTGGCTTTACCCTGGCCTGTTATCTGTATTCCACATTGCAGCCAGGAGGAACCTGTTCAAAACTTCGATCAAGTCCCTCCTCTGTTCAGACCTCTCAGTGGAAGAGCCAAAGTCCTTGAAAGCCCTATGTGATTTTCCCCTCACCTGTCTGACAGCCCTCTCCCCCCTCTCTTCCTCCCTCCCATCACTGCAGGCCTGCTGGCCCACCTGCCATTTCTTAGGCATCCAGGCCACACTCCTGCCCCAGGGCCTTTGCACTGGCTGTGCCCTCTGTCTGGAACCCTCTTCTCCTGGTATAAGCAAGGCTCACTGCCCCACCTCCTCTGAGTCACCTTTTCAGTGACGCCCACTCTGACCACCATGTCAAGGCCACCTTTATCCTGCTCTTCCGTGTCCTTTGCAGAAGCGCTTACTGCTTTCTCCCCTGCTATCTCACTGACTGACTTATTCTATTTATTATCTGTCACCCTCCACCGAAATGTCAGCTCCACGGGGCACAGGGGTATTTGTCTAAGCTGCTCACCGCCGCATCCCAGGCGCCTCGAGCCAGGCCTGGCACGTAGAGGGCTCTCAATAAATATTTGTCAAATGCGTGAAATATGAAGAGGAATATCTCTGGGCAGAGGGATTATAGGCAGTTTTTATTACCTCCTTCGGCTTTCCTCTAGTTTCCACAATTATCTTGTATTGCTTTTGTCATGGTTTTTTGAAAAGTCATTTTTAAAAGCTCACAGTTTCATCTTCAAACACTTGGCTCGATTGTGCGTTTGATGGGAGATGAATACGCTATTTCAGAAAACCGCTCCGCGGTGGCTTTTCTGCGGGGGATTCTCTGGTGACGCACTTTCCTTTCCAAAGCACCGGCAGCCTCCACTGCTATCTTTAGCTAGAGATCAAGGCCGCCCCTCTGGCTGAGGGAGGCTCTGAAAAGCAGATCACTGGGGAAATAAGTGCTGTGCAAATTGACCTGGCTGCTTTCAGTTTTGCCTTCACGTTTGCACTTTGTAAATATTTGCCTGGCACCCCGCTGCTCACACCTGCTTGCTGTCCCCTCAAGTTTGTGGAAGGCAGCAGGCACTGTCACTTCTCGGTCCCCACCTGGAGCTGCCTGCAATGAGTGAAATGAAAACTCTCCCTCAAAAGCCACAGGTGTCTCTGACAGCGCCTGAAACTAATGGCCTGTGGCTGGCCGCTGTGACTAATTCTCTGATTATTGACTTTATGATTTTACGCTTAAAACTTCTTTATAATAACACACAGAAATGTTTAATGGGCTCTATCCAGAACCATAAAAATTACTTATTGAACAAGCGTTTTAAAACTATTAATCTATTGTTTTCCATTAATAATGGCTCTCCAAAGAACAGGCGACAGCTTAATGTATCCACAGCATTTCTCCTGGAAAAGTGGCCTTTTAATACACAAATGACGCTCCTACAGCATCACAGGCTTGGTGGCCATCAGGCAGGTGACCCTCCCAGGACACATTTAGGTCGAGTTAGTCCCAGAAGATCCTTTAAGAATTTCCTAAGTGGGCTCGGCGCCTGTGGCTCAAGCGGCTAAGGCGCCAGCCACATACACCTAAGGTGGCGGGTTCAAATCCCCAGCCCGGGCCCGCCAAACAACAATGATGGCTGCAACCAAAAAATGGCTGGGCATTGTGGCAGGCGCCTGTGGTCCCAGCTA
>NW_003852462.1:7733719-7735960 GCF_000181295.1 Otolemur garnettii
CATTGTTGTTTGGCGGGTCCGGGCTGGGGATTCGAACCCGCCACCTCAGGTGTACATGGCTGGCGCCCTAGCCGGTTGAGCCACAGGCGCCGAGCCTGAACCAGAAAATCCGTTCTTCATTTTTTTTTCTTTCTATGCAAAAGAGAGGAGGAATTCTGAGGGTTCTTTTTTTTTTTTCCCGCAGTTTTTGGCCAGGGCTGAGTTTGAACCTGCCACCTCCAACACAGGGCTGGCACCCTACTCCTTTGAGCCACAGGTGTCGCCCAATTCTAAGTGTTCTTTTCACAGCCCCCAAGGTAGAGAGCACTGAAGGAAGTGGGCTATTTCCACATCTCTACTCTTATCCCCTCCTGAACTTTCCAGGCAGTCCCTCCTGCCCTTTTTCTGTTGGCAAGCTCCTGCATGGCACAAGCTTTTCTGAAAGGTCTGCTGTGCCCTTACTTTCTGCTGTTTTAGGTGCTTTGTAGGAGACGGCTTCCCATCTCTGGTGTGTAAGAGCCATCTTCAGCCTCACTTTCATTTTTTGTCAGGGAGATTTAGATTTTGGAGCATCTCAGCACCATGTGGGCACAAATGGGTTCCAAGCCATTGGTTCATTCAGCCAATACAGTAGAACCTCCATAGTCAAGTACCTCCCTACACTGACCACCTCCTTAAATTGATCTCTTTTTCAGAGACTGGACATGCACCACATGTACATATCAGTACAGGAGCCCGAGTTCCTTCTGTTGACCACCTCCATGTGTTGACCCGCTGGTTATAGTCCCCTGCGTGGTCAACTTCCAGAGGTTCTACTGTATTGATTGTGAGTCTACTGAGCTCCAGGCAGGGTTCTCACTTCAGAAGATACAGCTGGCCAGTGCCCTCACAGAGCCCCCTTCTGTTAGGGGATGCAGATGGCCAGCCTGGGAATGGTGGCAGAAGATGACCCTTAGTGATGAGTCCTGAGGCACAGGGAGGAGACTGAGTGGGGAGGGCAGGACTACAATAGAGAGTCCAGAGGCCTGAGGGGAAGGTAGCCTTGGAGTGACAGGAAGGACCAGTGAGACATAAGGGAAGAGCCTTCCAGACAGAGACAAGGCCAGGCAAAAGGCTCAGGGTGAAGGACATATGGGGGCCTCTCTCCCAGCAAAGGCTCTATGCCGCCAACTGTCCCTTACCTGGCAAGTGCAGGATTCTGCTCAGCCACTGCCGAAAACCCTCCACGTGGCTCCTCGGGATCCACAGGGTCATGTAGTCTGAGAAACACTCGACCTTGTCTGTAAGAAGATACTTCTGAGAAGGAAGAAAGGAAGGGAGGGAGGGAAGGCAGAGGGAGGGAGGGAGCAAAGGAAGGAAGAAGGGAGGAAAGAAGGAAGGAGGGAAGGAAGGGAGGCAGGGAAAGGAGGGAGGGAGGGAAGGGAGGAGAAAGGACAGACTCCTCTCAATCTTGCTTCAGTGGAATAATTAGGGAAGAGCACATAGGAGTCATATTGTCCTAGCTGAAAATGACCCTGTACTCAAAGGTCAAAATTCATAGAATGTCCAAGGCCAAAGAACCTTTTGACAGGGCTTCCCACATTCCAGTGTGCCTACAATTCACCTGAGCACTTGTTAAAATACAGATTCAGTAGGTGTGGGGCAGGGCCTGAGAATCAGCAGTTCCAACATGCTCCCTGGTGATCCAGCTTACTGCTGGTCCAGGGTCCACACTTTGAGTAGCAAAGTCCTAGAGATTACCAAGGCTGACCACTGTGTTCTACAGGGGAGACAGGGAACAACTCGACAATAGTAAAGTGCAGTCACTGGCATCAGAACAGTGATTATAGTGATGGTAGTGATGATAGTGGTGATGGTGATGATGTGGTGATGATGGTGGTAGAGATGATGATGATGATGGTGGTGGTGATAGAGATGATGATGGTGGTGATGGTGGTGGTGATAGAGATGATGATGGTGGTGATGGTGATGATGTGGTGATGATGGTGGTAGAGATGATGATGGTGGTAGAGATGATGGTGATGGTGATGGTGATGATGGTGATAGAGATGATGATGGTGGTGATAGAGATGATGATGGTGGTGATGGTGGTAGAGATGATGATGATGGTGGTGGTGATGATGGTGATAGAGATGATGATGGTGGTGATGATGGTGGTAGAGATGATGATGGTGGTGATAGAGATGATGATGGTGGTGATGATGGTGATAGAGATGATGATGGTGGTGATAGAGATGATGGTGGTGGTGATGATGGTGATAG
>NW_003852462.1:7737476-7738752 GCF_000181295.1 Otolemur garnettii
ATGATGATGGTACTGATGGTGATGATGGTGGTGATGATGATGATGGTACTGATGGTGATGATGGTGGTGATGGTGGTGATGATGGTGGTAGAGATGATGGTGATGGTGATGATGGTGGTGATGATATAATGGTGATGGTGGTGATGGTGGTGATGATGATGATGGTGATGGTGGTGATGATGGTGGTAGAGATGATGGTGATGGTGATGATGGTGATGGTGATGATGGTGATGATGGTGATGGTGGTGATGATGGTGGTAGAGATGATGGTGATGGTGGTGATGATGGTGGTAGAGATAATAATGATGGTGATGATGGTGGTGATGATATAATGGTGATGGTGGACTTTAGACAAGTCATTCATTCCCCAGGACCTTCCTTTCTCATCTAAAAGTCATGCTCTTGTAAGGATGAGCTGATAGACACAGATCCCCCAAGACAGGCCTGGCATACACTGTGTGTGCTGGTTTTCATTATTGAAATAAATGAACTCTGAGTTCAGAGGATGCCAGGCCCAACCCTGATTCTAACACCAGCCAGCAATGTGACCCCCCAAAGCTGGCCTTCAGGAATCCCATTTCCTTCTTGGGAGAATGAGAGACTGAAATTCACACCTCGGCGCAGGCATTTAAAGGAGTTTTTGCTTCTGAAATTGCCCAATATCACACAGCAAGTCAGTTATCAGTCTGCTCAGTGGGGAAATGCCCAAAGCTTGGTGCAAATCATAAAAGCATGATTGATTTACCTGTCGAAACTTCAGGGGCAGGGCTTGGCCTGTCCCTGTTTGACCCGAAGGGGAGGACCCATGGGAACGCCACCGTCTGAACACAGGCAAGACACACGGCCCTGTGGGAGAGGAAGGAAGGGCGTGGTTTTATCTTAAACATCTCTAAGAGGTGACATTTGAGCCAAAATGGGATGTGGAGGAGTCAAAGACCCAGGGAGGGGCATTCCCAGCAGAGGGAGCAGTAGATGCCAAGTTGCAAACAGTGGGGAATGAGTTTGTGGGTTTACAGAATCCAAAGGTCAGTGTGGAGGTGGAGCCAGACGGACAAAGGGCACGTGGGTGGCACAAGGCAGCAGGGGCAGCAGGAGCCAGAGTCAGAAGCGTTCGGGAGCCTGAGTACGGCTGGCAGTTTATCATAAAAAGGATGAGAAGCCCTGGAGAACTCCAAGCAGAGAAGAGACAGGAGCTCATGTTTTCTTTTTTTTTTTTTTTTTGAGACGGTAGAATGTCATGTCGTCACAGCTCACAGCAACCTCAAACTCTTGGGCT
>NW_003852462.1:7738772-7755742 GCF_000181295.1 Otolemur garnettii
TTTTTTTTTTTTTTTGAGACGGTAGAATGTCATGTCGTCACAGCTCACAGCAACCTCAAACTCTTGGGTTAAGTGAGTGTCTTGTCTCAGCCTGCCACAACACCCAGCTATTTTGTTGTTGTTGTTGTTGTTGTTGTTGCAGTTGTCGTTTAGCTGGCCCGGTCTGGGTTTGAACCCGCCAGCCTCGGTGTATGTGGCCATTGCCCTACCCACTGAGCTACAGGCACCGCCAGGAGCTCATGTCTTCAAAGAACTCTTCCGGCTGCTGAAACTTGTCTGTATTTAAAACAACGGCAGATGAGAACCTGAACTTTCCAGGAAGAAATTTTCCTTAGGGGAGTTCTGGAAATAGTTCTGGACCCAGAAGCTAGAAGAAGCCCTGATAGTAACGGGGGGGGGGGGGGGGAATAGCAGGATAGGGAGCATTGAGAAAACTTCAGCCTCCTCCTAGTAGAGGTTGATTGGTTCAACCACTTTTGGAAACTGGTAGAATCTATTAAAACGGAACTTACCTCTACCCTGTGACCCATCCAGCAATTCCTCTCCGACAGAAAGCCCAGCACAAGTGCATTAAAACACATGGGCGAGCGTGTTCACAGCAGCACCACTGTTCCCTGATACTACAAACAGCCCAAAGGCCCATCAGTAGTAGAATGGATACATTGTAGTTTATTCACCAGGTAGAACAGTAAAAAAGAATGAACTGACTGGGCTCAGTGGCTCACGCCTGTAACCCTAGCACTCTGGGAGGCCGAGGCAGGTAGATTGCTTGAGCTCAGTAGTTCGAGACCAGCCTGAGCAAGATCGAGACCCCGTCTCTACTAAAAATAGAAAAACTGAGGCAAGAGAATCACTTGAGTCCAAGAGTTTGAGTTTGCTGAGAGCTATGATGCTACAGCACTCTACCCAGGATGTGGGACTAAGGCTCTGTCTCAAAAAAAAAAAAAAAAAAGGAATGACCTACTTACACTTGCAACAACATGACTCTCAGAAAGGTTTTGACAAGTGAAAGGAGCCAGATGTAGAAAAGTATGTACTATTTGATAAGAGTATTTATAGGAAGTTCATAAAGAGATAAAACTAGACTGTGGGTTTGGAAACCCAGATAGTGGCTACTTTCAGGGAGAAAGGCAAGAATCATGATTGATGGGGAAATGCCCCAGAAAGGCTTCTATGTTGCTGGTCACATTCAGTTTCTTGTCTTGATGGCGGTTACAAGGATGCTTGCTTTGGAACAACAACTTGAGCCTTGCACTTGAACTGAAGGAGCCATTTGTGGAATATTTTAGATGCACCTGCAAAATCACTAGGTTTCTTCAGGGGAAAACTGGGTGTTGCCTAGAGCACTCTCGAGGATTATTTGATTCTTTGCACCTTTCCTTTACAACTCTGTAAACTGGAAATCATATACTGATACTCCTGTAAAATGATTCTTGTCCAGAAAAATGCACGTTGTGTCTGGTGGAGTTGCAGTTGGCTATTTGCGTAGGATATTAACTAACTTTGCATGTATGCAAATCCATTCCGGCCTCTCTGATTCTCCTTTGAACCAATTATAACATCTTACTACTTAATGAATTAAATAAAACCTCCGACACATATTCAGGTTATATTTGTAAGTCATTATTCTACCTTTAAAAATTCTCCTTTAACAATACCTGTATGTTTTCCTGTGTGTTTTAAATTTCAATTTAAAAAGTTAAACCAAAAAAAAATTATATTTTAAAAGGCAGGAAAGGGCACTGCACTTGTGTCTAAGGCTGTTATCACTGACCCATTCCGTTCCTGGGCAGGATGAGCGGGAGTCAGGCCCAGCTCAGCCAGGCCAACTGCCAAGGTCATAGTCTCCCACAGTGCAGCTGGCAAAGTCACAGGACCATTTCTCCAGCCTGGAATCTAAGCTGGCCTGCTGCCTTACAGCTACCTGGAGGAGCAGGCGCTGCCCTGCTGCCTAACTGCTTTCGCTGAATTTGAAAGAAAGGAGTATGGAGACCCTCTCCCAGAAGACAGCCTGGTCCCCTTCCTCAAGCTGAACACGCTTGGCTTCCCTTCCTGCCAGGAGGGGGCGCTATTATCATTTGATTAATTCACAAAACAAGGACCTGGCTGGGGCAATCTTTCTTGGAGTAAGGTCCTCCCAGGGCAAATAAATCTGAAACCAGAGCAGTGGAATAAACCAGGGGAAAGAGAAGCAAGAGTTGACGCCGCCATTTAGCACCATCCTTGCCTTCGCAGAACCCCCGCCTTCACCTTTGCTGAACTAGCCTTGCCAGAGGCAAGGTGTCAGGTAGTGACAGTGGACCACCCCCTCCTTGGGTACCTGCCCCTTATGCTTCCTTGAGCATCAGTCAGGAGAAAGACATGGGCTGAGGCTTTTTGCTCCCTTACTTCTTATCCCAGTGAGGACCCCCCTGACTTGCCCATCGCAGCATAGGGGCAGATATGATGCTCTGTCCCTGAACTAGTCCGCCTTCTTGGGCACCCATGAGGAGTCAGAGTCCTCAGGACAGGGCTCTGCACCCATACACACACATGCCAGCCCCACCACCTTCTCTGTGGCCTTCATTCTCTCAGGCTTACAAACCCCGCAGAATACCAAACAAAAGCCCTGCAGTCAGCAGCCAGACAGCCGCCAGCCAGCTACTGGGGATGGGGAGCCGGCCTTGGAGGCTTTGCTTTCCACTCCTAGGAGCTTTTCAAAGTGTTTCTTAAAAGTGGATCTCAGCTGCAGAAGGGAAGCACAATTCTGTTGCCAAAGAAAATGAGATTTTTCTCCTTATCCTGAAGATTGAATGCATTACACCAGGTCTCCTATCATTTGAAGACTCTTTAAAATCGAGCATCTCTTGGTCAACTTGACCCCTAACTTACTTCAGGGAGCCCTCCGGCACAAACAAGGAGTGTTCCATCCTCTCCCAACCTTCTGGAAATTCTTCACCAGGTCGAATGACTTGAATTCCAGGGCAAGAGACAAGCTGGAGCCTGAGGAAGGTGGGAGTGACCATGGCCAGGCCTCACCTGAGAAGGCTGGCCTTCCACACACTCACACAACAGGGCAGGCCTCACTCGTTTGGCCCTTCTCCCTTCTTAGATCCAAAGTTTCTGGATTCTAATGAAAGTTGCACTTGGTTTCTGCTCTAATGTGTAGGCTCAGCACCTCCCTGGCCATTCCCAAGTCCTGCAGAAGGAACACTTACCAGACAGCTGCCGAGGACCCCCACATTCTCACATAGCTCTCTCCTGCCCTGGAAGAGTTTATCTGGAAGCAGTTCCAACCTCATAGACAAAGGCTGGCCTCTCCCCCTCCCTTGGGGTTACGCAGGTGCTGGGAAGCACAAGTAGGTGTCAGCCCCCTTGCTGTGGTGGGATTGCTTTAGCCCCAGGAGCTCAAAATGAGACGGATCTCACCTGCCCCCCTTCCACCCAGCAGCAGGTGAGGCTGGGGTGCAGGGCCTGACCTCAGCTTGCAGGAGAAGGCTGTCTCCGGGCTGAGGAAGGAAAGAAGCTAATAAACCAAATTGCACTGGAGGATCAGTTCTGCTCTCTTGAGAGGCTTTCCAGAATCTGTGCCAGACCCCTCCTGGCAGAGTCAGTTCTCAGGGAGCAGAGGTGGCCCTAGCAGGTAAGCTGAGGCCCGGCGAGTTTCTGGAGACGTTCTGGATGAGCCAGCTAGGGTGGGAAAAGTCACAATACAGGAGAGAAACAAACTGACTTGGGGTTTTTAAAGGCTCACTCTGGCTGCTGGGTTGAGAACAGCCTAGAAGGAGCAAAGCAAAAAGCCAGGAAACCAGCTGAGAGCCCGGGGCCATGGGACATGTCAGAGATGGGTGTATCCCATGCACCTGCCCTTGTGCCCTGCCCTGGGGCTGTCTCTGCCCTCCCATCTGTACAAGTTTCACCTGGCCATTGTTCTCCAAACTTTCCAGGACCAGCACTGCATGGCTGTGTCTTATCATTAGATATTTTAAAAACACCTGATGCTTAGGTGCCACACAGGAAGGCTGCCCGTAGGGATGGAAAGAACTAGAACAAAAGTTGGGGGCTCATGCTGGCCCCTAGCTGCTGCTCACCAGCTTGAGCCACCCGCTCTGCTGTCTCTGCCCCGGGGCCTTCCTTTCCCCACATATTGTCACGGGCTGAGTTGTGTCCCCTCAGATTCACATGTCGAAGTCCTAACTCCCTACCTCAGAAAGTGACCATATTTGGAGACAGAGTCCAACAGGAGTAATTAATATAAAATGAGATCATTAGGGTGGGCCTTAACCCAGCTTGACTAGTGTCCTCATAAGAAAAAGAGCTTGAGCCCAGGAGTTTGAGGATGCTGTGAGCTGTGATGCCATAGTACTCTACCCAGGGCGATAGCTTGAGACTCTTGTCTCAAAAAGAAAAAAAAGAAAAGAAAAGAAAAAAAGAGATCAGGGCTGGGTGCAGTGGCTCACACCTGTAATCCTAGAATGCTGGAAGGCCAAGGCAGGTGTATCGCTTGAGCTCATGAGTTTGAGACCAGCCTGAGCAACAGCAAGACCCTGTCTCTACAAAACCCAGAAAACTAGCCAGGCGTTGTGGTGGGCACGTATAGTCCCAACTACTCGGGAGACTGTGGCAAGAGGATTGCTTCAGCCCAAGAGTTTGAAGTTGCTGTGAGTTATGACGCCACAGCGCTCTACCCAGGTGACAAAGTGAGACTCTGTCTCCAAAATAAGTAAAATAAAATGACATTAGGACACAGACACACACAGAGGGATGACCATGTGAGCACACCAGGAGAAGATGATTATCTCCAGCCAAAGAGAAAAGGCAGCCACCTTGATCTTGGACTTCCAGCCTCTTGAACCATGAGGAAATAAATTGGTATATAAACCCCCCAGACTGTGGTCACCTGTTACGGCAGCCCTAGCGCAAACTAATACACCTGCAAAAGGAGGGCTCAGGGCTTGTGGGTCCTAATGGCCCTTGCAAGTAAGAATAAGCCTTGACTTTTCCATTTTATCTGTATGTGTGTGCCCTTTTTTCCCTCCAAAGACTTGCCATTATTGAAAGTCAAGGAACTTCAAATTCCCAGCAGAGTGCAGGCACAGAGTAACTGGTAATAAATACCCATTGAATAAATTAAGGAACACCAGGACCCTAATTCTGCCAAATAGAGTGGACAGTCATTCATGCCTTCATTTGACGAACGTTCATTGAGCACCTACTATGTAACAGGCCCTGTTCCAGGTGCTAGGGTCACAGCAATTCCCTGCCCTTCTGGGGGTGAGGGGGAAGAACATTCTAGAAAGATAGAAAGAGGGGAGGAGAGAAGCAACCATAAGCACATAAATGAGTAAATTATGCAATGCTGCTCATCAACTAGCTCAGCTACTTAGAACATCCACTACAAGCCAGAACCGCCCCAGAGGTAAACCTAGCCATCCTCCGCTGTCTCAGTTACAACCCCCAATTGGCCACTCCATTCCCTTACTAGAACTGTTTCATAGCAAAGTAGCAGAAGCTTAGTGACTTAGAACAACATAAACTTATTCTCTCCCTTTTTTTTTTTTTGGCCAGGGCTGGGTTCGAACCCGCCACCTCCAGCATATGGGGCCGGCGCCCTACCCTTTTGAGCCACAGGCACCGCCCTCTCTCCCATTTTTAGAGCCTGAATAAAGTCCAAGATCCAGGTGTCAGCAGGGCCATGGTCTAGGACCTGGGAGAGGATCCTTCTTCCAAGCTCATAATGGCTGCTGGGAATCCTCGGCGTTCCCTGGCTAGTGGCTGCCTTCCTCCAATCTCGGCCTCCATCATCACACAGCTACTTGGGAGGCTGAGGCAAGAGAATTGCTTGAGCCCAGGAGTCTGAGGTTGCTGCTCTTCCTTTGTGTCTCTCTGTCTAGAGCTCCCTCTTCTTGCAGGGACACTAGACTTTAGATCAGGCCCAGCCTAATCCATTATGAGCTCATCTTAATTTCATACTATCAGCAAAGACCCGATTTCCAAGTAAGGTCACATTCCCAGGTATCAGGGGTTTGAACATATCTTTTGATGGGACACAATTCAACTCACAATAGCAAGATTATAGCAGAATTTAAAGGTCAGGAATATACCTCTTCACTTCATTCTTCAAATCCAATTCATTCTATTAATCATTTTTGGATCTTTCTCTTTAAACCTGAGGCCAGGCATGGTGGCTCATTCTTAGAATCCTAGTACTTTGGTGGGAGAATCACTTGAGGCTAGGAGTTTGAGTCTAGCCTGGGCAACATAGCAAGATCTCTAGAAAAAGTAAAAAATTTTAAAAATTAGCTGGGAGGCCAGGTGCGGTGACTCATTCCTATAATCCCAGCACTCCAGGAGGCCTAGGCAGGTGGATTGCCTGAACTCACAAGTTTGAGAAAAGCCTGAGACAGAGTAAAACCTTGTCTCTAAAAATAGCTGGGCATTGTGGCAGGTGCCTGTAGTCCCAGGTACTTGGGAAGCTGAGACAAGAGAATTGCTTGAGCCCAAGAGTTTGAGGTTGCTGGGAGCTGTCATGGTTACTGGTGGCAACAAAGTGAGAGACTGTCTCAAAAGAAAAATTTACCCGGGTATGCACTTGTAGTTCCCTCTACCCAGGAGGCTGAGGTGGGAGGATTGCTGAGCCCAGTGGTTTAAGGCTCCAGTTAGCTATGATGCTACTACTGCACTCTAGCCTGGGCAACAGAGCAAGACCTTGTATAAACAAACAAACAAAACCAACTGAGCTAGAAGAAAATTATTCCAGCTGCTTTACAATTATGGAGTCTTGGTGGCGCCTATAGCTCAAGCGGCTAAGGCGCCAGCCACATACAACAGAGCTGGAGGGTTCAAATCCAGCCTGGGCCTGCCAAACAGTGACAACTACAACCAAAAAATACCTGGGCATTGTGGCGGGTGCCTGTAGTCCCAGCTACTTGGGAGGCTGAGGCAAGAGAATCGCTTGAGCCCAGGAGTTGGAGGTTGCTGTGAGCTGTGATGCCACAGCACTCTACCCAGGGCGATAGCTTGAGACTCTGTCTCAAAAAAATAAATTAAATTAAATTAAATTTTGGAATCTTGGGATGACATTTTTTTTTTTTTTTTTTTTTTGCAGATTTTGGCTGGGGCTGGGTTTGAACCTGCCACCTCTGGCATATGGGGCTGGCACCCTATCCCTTTGAGCCACAGATGCCCCCCAGGGGATGTCACTGTTTTTGTGATTGGCTGTTTTCCTTTCCTTAGCATTTTGTTATGAAAATTCTCAAATACATTGAAACATTAAAATATACAATGAACACTTGTGCACCTCCCACCTAGATTCCACTTATATTGTTAATCCATTGGTTTCTAAAATTTCTCTTTTAAACTCATCCCTCTGTTGATCAACTTTTCCTTTAATTCCAGGTTGCTATAGATTTATCATGAACCACCTGAGAAGACTTGTCGCTGGAACTGGGGACCCAGTGGGATGTATAGAAGCTAGTTGTCACCACATTCTGGTAACACGCAGTTGCAAATAACAGCTGCTAATCCCATAAACAGAAGCAAAGAAGAGCAGAACACACAGCTGGCTAAACCTTCATAGGAATGCTTGAGGACTCCATGCTGGACATCAGAAGGCCTCACACAGCAATGCCAAGGCCAGTGCAAACGTCCCAGGGATACAACTCACTCGGAAGAGACTTAGGGGACCACCCTGGAGCTGCTGTTTAAACTTTGAATAGAGAAGAAACAGGAATTGAAGAGCAGGTTTTCCTCCCTATTTTGATAATCTGAACTCCATTCCTATGACACCCACAAGCTCATGCACACGTGTATACACACACACACACTCCTATAAGCATAGCCACGGACATCTCTGCACACACCCTAAACCTCTCTATACAAAACCCTTACACATAGGCCCCTACACACATTCTTCAAAACATAAGCAGACAGTAGGCGCTCTCATTCTTGAATATTTCTAGGGAAAGCAGTTTCAATGGGATCTTTTCAGTTGAACTCAAATTTTATTTCTCCATCTAGGAAAACTGCATTTTCAAAATTGCATTTACTCAATAGGTTGGAAGCCCGGGGAACTGCCTAAGTCACAGCCCCCGCAGGGTTTTCACCAGGGTTGTATTGATTAACACCTTCCTTCCCTTGCAAATGAGAAATTGAGAAATCCCGGGTAAACTAAAGGCTCTTGTGTTCACTGAGCTGGTTTTTCAAAAGCAGAAACCACTGACTCACTCACTGGTCTCCTCTGATACGCAGGAGGTCAAAGATTACTAAAAAAAAATATTAACTCCAATTGCAAGTTTCCCAGGCCTTTTAAATTTGCCCTTCTCTATGAGATCTGCCACCCTCATCTACCACTTTATGAGGAGGAAACCAACATTTAGGCAAAAGATTATCAGGCTTGTTGAAGTTCTACCTGATCAGTCAGTTACAAATACACAAAGCAACTGGACACCTTGCCTAGGAAGCAGGAAATAAATGGTCAGTAGCATTGTGACATTAAGACACAATTTTTTTCTTAGCTGTATGAGAGGGATGGTTTAATTCATTCTAGGAAGGAATTTCCCTCTTCTGGAACATCATGCAAATCTTTGGCCATCCTTGGAAGGAGGGGAGCCAGTTTTTCTGTTGTTAAGACCTACCAATTATCAGGGCTGGACATGGTGGTTCCTGCCTGTAATCCGAGCAACACTGGGAGGCCAAGGTGGGCAGACCGCTTCAGCCAAGCTCACAAGTTCAAGACTAGCCCGAGCAAGATCCACTTGAGCTCAGGAGTTCAAGACCAGCATAAGCAAGAGCTAGACTTTGTCTCTACTAAAAATAGAAAAACTAGAGCGGCGCCTAGGGTCCAAAAGGGTAGGGCGCTGGCCCCAAATGCTCGAGGTGGTGGGTTCAAACCCAGCCCCTGCCAAAAACTGCAAAAAAGAAAAACTAGCTGTACATGGTGGCGGGCACCTGTAGTCCCAGCCTCACTTGGGAGGCTGAGGCAAGAGAATTACTTGAGCTTAAGAGTTTGATGTGTGGGATCAGCGCCTATGGTTCAAGTGTCTAAGGCGCCGGCCACATACACCTAAGATGGTGGTTCGAATCCAGCCCGGGCCTGCCAAACAACAATGATGGCTGCAACCAAATAAAATAGCCAGGCATTGTGGTGGGCACCTATGGTCCCAGCTACTTGGGAGGGGGAAGCAGGAGACTGGCTTGAGCCCAGGAGTTGGGGGTTGCTGTGAGTTGTGATGCCACAGCACTGTACCCAGGGGGACAGCTTGAGGCTCTGTCTCAAAAAAAAAAAAAAAGAATTTGATGTATGGCGGCACCTGTAGCTCCATAGATAGGGTGCCAGCCACATACACTGAGGCTGATGGGTTCAAACCCGGCCCGGGCCAGCTGAAGCAACAATGACAACATCAATAAAAATAGCCGGGTGTTGTGGTGGGTGCCTGTAGTCCCAGCTACTTGGAAGGCTGAGGCAAGAGCATCACTTAAGCCCAAGAGTTAGAGGTTGCTGTGAGCTGTGACCCAGGGGACTCTGCCAAGGGCAACATAGTGAGACCGTCTCAAAAAAAAAAAAAAAAAGAGAGAGAGTTTGATGTGGCTGTGAGCTACAATGTCATAGCACTCTACTGAAGGTGAAAAAAAGTGAGACTCTGTCTCAAAAAAAAGAAAAGAACTGCCAATTATGACCCCCTCTGAGTCAGATAGGGCCCTAAATCAGGCGTCCTCAAACTACGGCCCACCAAGGATGTTTATCCAGCCCACCGGGTGTTTTTGCCGCTGCTGCCTGTCCTGCTTAGCAGCCAACTCGTCCCAGGGAATGCAGTTCAGCCCTCCAATGGTCTGAGGGACAGTGAACTGGCCCCCTGTTTAAAAAGTTTGAGGACTCCTGCCTAAGTGCTCAACAGAGAGCACTTAATTCAGGGATTCTTACCTAAGGTCCACTCTTAAGGGTACATGTGTAAAATTCAGGGGACTCTTAAACATGGGGAAGAAAATTACATCCTTATTTCCACTAGCTTCTAACTGAAGCAAAACTAGCATTGGCTTCTGTTAGGAATGTAATTAGCAAGCGACGGCATTATTGTGACTCTGTCTCCCACAGAAATCCCAGGTACTTTCTTATTACATCACAGTTGTTACAGAGATCTCCAGATATCTTTTTACATTTGTTGCTACTTTTTTTTTTTTTGAGACAGAGTCTCACTTTGTCGCCCCCGATAGAGTGCCATGGCATCATAGCTCACAGCAAGCTCAGACTCTTGGGCTCAAGCGATTCTCTTGTCTCAGCCTCCCAAGTAGCTGGGACTATAGATGTCTGCCACAACTCCTGGCTAGTTTTTCTATTTTTATTATTTATTTAGTTAGTTAGTTGCATTTTGGCTGGGACCAGGTTCGAACCCGCCACCCTCGGTATATGAGGCCGGCACCCTACTCACCGAGCCATAGGCGCCACTCCAGTTTTTCTGTTTTTAGTAGAGATGGAGTCTCCCTCTTGCTCAGGCTGGTCTCTAACTCTTGAGCTCAGGCAATCTACCTGCCTGGGCCTCCCAGAGTGCTAGGATTACAGGCGTGAGCCACCACCACCTAGCCCAAAATAGAAAGTTTTTTAAAATGTTGAAGAAATAATGGAGTTATAAAGCCATGATTTAGTAAGTATCTTAGTAGTAGCCACTTGGGTAAGACTCAGTAATGGATCCTAAAACCACCTGGTAAAAATATTTAAGCCAAGTGGGATTATTTACATAGTCTTGGTGGATCTACCCATAGGTTCTTAGTTCCAAAAGGGGAAAATGGTAAATTTACAGTGATGAACACCAGCAGGAACCACTGTAGGCAGGAGACCAAGGTTAACATCATTAGTGAAGGGACCAAGAGACACGCGTGCCTCCTGCAGTGATGCGGCATTGCTTCAGTGGGCCTCTTGCTCAACACTGAATCAAACCATGAAGAAATATCAGACAAACCCAAACTGAGGTGCACCTCACAGCACAAAGGAGGCCTGCACACTTGAGACAGAGTCTCCCTCTGTCTGAACAACGGCAGCGTTGGCCAGGTGCAGTGGCTTATGCTTATAATCCTAGCACTTTGGGAGGCCAAGGTGGGAGGATTGCTTGAGCCCAGGAGTTTGAGGTTTCAGTGAGCTCAGGTGACACCATGGCACTCTAGTCAGGACCATGGAGCAAGAGTGTCTCAAAAAAAAAAAAAAAAAAGACAAAGTCATGAAAAACAAAGGCTGAGAAACTGTGCCGGATTAAAAGAGATGAAAGAGCCACAATGACAGAATACAACAGTGTTCCTGGACAGATCCTAGAGCAGAGAGGAAAATAGCTCAAAGGCCGTGTATTGTTTTTGTGTCTTTTGGGGGGGGGAGAGGAGGACAAAATTTGAAAATGGTTGTATAATTAGGAAACAGTATTATATAAATGTTAAAATTCCTGGCCAGGTGCAGTGGCTCACGCCTGTACTTCTGAGGCCAAGGTGGGAGGGGCACTTGAGTCCAGGAAGTTCGAGGCTGCAGCGAGCTGGGCGATCATGCCCCCGCACTCCAGCCTGGGTGATACAGTGAGAATTCGTCTCAAAGGAAAAAAAAGAGTCCCAAATTGGATAATAGTACTGTGATTATGTAAGAGAATGTCTTTGTCCTTAGGAAAATGAAGCTGAAGTATTTAAAGGCAAAGCAACATAGGTCTGCTGCTACTCTCTCAGATGGATAAGTAAATACCTACATATACATTAAGTCTGGAGAGACCAAGTGGTAAAGCAACTGTAATCAGCTGGTGAATCTGGATGAAGGACACCAGAGTTCTTTATATTACTCTTGCAGCTCTATCATAAATATTAAATTATTTCAGAGTAAAAAATTTTTATTCAATAGCTGGGCATCGTGGCAGGTGTCTGTAGTCCCAGCTACTTGGGAGGCTGAGGCAAGAGAATCACGTAAGCCCAAGAGTTTGAGGTTGCTGTGAGCTATGACACCAGAGCACTCAACTGAGGGCAACATAGTGAGATTCTCTCTCTCTCAAAAAAAAAGAAATGTTTGGCTCGGTGCCTGTGGCTCAAGGGGCTAAGGCGCCAGCCATATACACTTAAGGTGGCGGGTTCAAATCCAGCCTGGGTCCACCAAAACAACGATGATGGCAGGCACCTGTGGTCCCACCTACTTGGGAGGCGGAGGCAGGAGACTCACTTGAGCCCAGGAGTTGGAGGTTGCTGTGAGTTGTAATGCCATAGCACTCTACTCAGCTTGAGGCTCTGTCTCAAAAAAAATTTTTTTTAATTAAAATCTAAGAACAGTTGGGGAGGCAGTGTCTCATTTTGGCAGGAGTTAAAAACATACAGATTATAGCTGGGAATTGTGGTGGGCGCCTGTAGTCTCAGCTACTCTGGAGGTTGAGGCAATAAAATCGTCTAAGTCCAGGACTTGGAGGTTGCTGTGAGCTGTGACACCACAGCACTCTAGAGAGGGTGATAAAGTGAGACTCTGTCTCTAAAAAAAAGTACAGATTAAAAAGAAATTAAATATTGATAAATTTCTCTTTAGTTTTTATTTATTTATTTGAGACAGAGACTCACTCTGTTGCCCTGGGTTGAGTGCCATTAAGACATGTATGAAGGTACCTAAGTCTGGCCAGGCTCAGTGGCTCATGTCTGTAATCCTAGCACTCTGGAAGGCTGAGGCATGAGGATGGGGTGAGCTCAGGAGTTTAAAATCAGCCTGAGAAATGAAGGAGACCCCATCTGTACTAAAAATAGAAAAATTAGCTGGGCATTGTGCCAGACACGTACAGTCCCAGCTAGTAGGGAGGCTGAGGCAGGAGGATTGTTTGAACTTGGGAATTGGAGATTTCTGTGAGCAAGGATGAGGCCACTATAGTCTGTCTAGTCTGGGCAACAGTCTCAAAAAAACAAAGTACTTATGTCTCTGTAAACCTTTGTTGGTTTTGCATTTTATTGAATTTATTCATGTGTCTATACTAAGGAACTTAAACTGTTGGCAAGGAAACTATGATACATCATCAACTGGAACTGGAACTTAAATTACAGACTGACTTCAGAAATCTGAAACAAAAATGAGTACGGTGTTATTATTCCTAAGGGGCTGGAGCTGAAACATACTTGCATTTTATACCTTAGAAGTCAAATCCCAGGTCTACCATTTATTCCTTGGGTGATCTTAGGCAGGATGCTTAGCCTCTCTGTTTCCTCACCTGCAGAATGAAGACAGAATCAACAGTACCTGTTGGGGCTATTTTATTTTATTTTATTTTATTTTTGAGACGGAGCCTCAAGCTATCCCCCTGGGTAGAGTGCCATGGCATCATGCTCACAGCAACCTCCAACTCCTGGGCTCAAGCGAGTCTCCTGCCTCTGCCTCCCAAGTAGCTGGGACTACAGGCGCCCACCACAACGCCTGGCCATTTTTTGGTTGCAGCCATCATTGTTGTTTGGCCTGCCCGGGCTGGGGATTCAAACCCGCCACCTTAGGTGTATGTGGCTGGCGCCTTAGCTGCTTGAGCCACAGGCGCCGAGCCTTTTATTTTATTTTAAAGATGAGCTCTCACTCTGTCACACAGACTGGAGTGCAGTGGTGCAATAATAGCTCATTGCAACCTGAACTCCTGGCCTCAAGTGATCCTCCTGCCTCAGCCTCCCAAGTAGCTAGAACTACAAGCGTTAGCCACCAAGTCTGGCCTGTTAGGCCAATTAAATATCTTAGGCCAATTAAATATCTGAGTACTTAGGACCTGGCACACAACCCTATTATTGCTATTATTTAGAACAAAATAATGTTTCCAAGTTTAGAGGTTGGCTAGTTGAGCAGGAAGAGCACACACGACATGGCTTTTAGAGAAGGAGGGGCTGCAGCCACCGCATCGCTCCAAGATTAGGGAGTCAGTAGCCCCTCCCCTGACCCCGCCTCACTAAGCATGGCCCCGCCCCACCCCTTCTGGCCGCTACTCTCGCGCACTTTCAAAGTGCACGAGCTCAGATTGAGACCCGAGACGGGCGGTTGGTCAGGCGAAACCATCTGGTACGTTACGTGGGGGGAGTTAAGATCCTATGTACCCACATTTCTTTCATTTTTTAGCTTTTCAGACCCAAATTCTAACATTATTTTAGTTTTACAGTTGTTTCTGCAGTTCAAATTCCCAGGAGGGGTCCAGGCGCTCCGGGAAGAAGATTGCCCTGTCTCCATGCAGCACACTCCCCCTCTAGACGGGGAGCCGGTGGGAGGGCACGACGGTCCGCGGGGGGGAGGAGGCGGCCCTAGCGCCATTTTGTGGGAACGAAGCGCTGGCTGGGCTGCTTTTGGATTCCTCGCTGCTTCGGTTTCCCTGTCGGGCTTCCTAGCAGCAGCCTAGCGGGTGAGTGGTGATGCTTCTTACTGAGGACGCCTAAAGTGCTCAGGCCGCCGCATTGGGGCGGCCCGAGGCGGACACAGCGGCTTCGGCTCCCGCCCGGAGAAGGGAGTCAGGAGGCCTGGCTTGCCTTGTCCTGCCCGAGCGGGCTCGCGCGGGAGTGTCGTTAAGGCTTGGCGCGGGGCGGCAGCTGGCGCCGAATCGGGGACGCTGGACCCGTGGTACAGTGCGGACTGAGACCGAGGTTTGGTCTGGCCTGTGGGTCCGGGCAGTGCTTGTGCCTTCGGGACTTTGCACTCCGAGGGACGCTGCCAGCTCGGGCCTTGCGCCCCTGCGGCCCCACCCCGGCCGCGCTGAAAAACTCCTCCCTGGGCCGTCACGCGCTGGTTTCTGGGAGGCGGCGACCGCATCACGAAGGACCTGTCGCTGCTGTCCTTGTGGCTCATGTTTGGAGAGCCCCAAAATGAGAAGCAGAGGGAAACTTTTCCCTTGTTCTTTATACCTGGCTCTCTGTTTGGGTTTAGTTTTAAAGATTGAGTTTATGCAATCGCCTGCTTAGGAAGATCCGTACGCTTCGCTTTGATCCAAGTACTCATCGAGCATCAATTAACTTCGTTCTCCCCAGCTTTCAGGATTACTTACTACTTTCAGAAGTAGTTTATTCATTTAGTTTGTTTGCTTACCCCTTGCCCCATAACCAGTGTGCCACTTGTAACTTAGTTACAGTTTCAGCGCCTGATGCTTAGCACTCAGTAAGTATTTAAGGAATGAACCGGCCAGGGCATCACGTTTTTTGTTTCAGGTTGATTTAAGTTACATTGTTCTCTTTTCTAAGGGAAAGTTCAGAGGGCATCACATTTTAGTAGGTAATCACTGTTCTCATTTTTCAGGGATAACCGGTGTGTGTAAGAATCCAGACAGTTTTCCCAGAAGCCAAAACAGTAACATGGTGGTGATGTTATCACCTAATTACAATGGAACCATTTCCTTGACGTGAATGTTGGTTATTCCTATTTCTTTTTCTCTTTAAGAAAAATAAGAAAAGATGTCTGAATATATTCGGGTAACCGAAGACGAGAATGACGAGCCCATCGAAATACCATCAGAAGATGATGGGACAGTGCTGCTGTCCACAGTTACAGCCCAATTTCCAGGGGCATGTGGGCTGCGCTACAGGAATCCAGTATCTCAGTGTATGAGAGGTGTCCGGCTGGTAGAAGGAATTCTGCATGCCCCTGATGCTGGTTGGGGAAATCTGGTGTATGTTGTCAACTATCCCAAAGGTTTGTTACTATTTGGTTTTATAATAACGTTTGTCTAATACTATAATAATAATGCTGAAGTATTGTCAGGTTTCTGTCTTATCAGAAATCTCTAACCTGAGTTAAACTTAAACTTTCCTATTAGACTGGTTTGGAAGACTGATAGTCTTACGAAAATGACAAATTGTAGTACGCTTTTCATGAGAAAACTATGTATTTAAATAACAAATTATCTGATCAGGAGTGGCCAAATTAATGTCAAATTAAAGGAATTACTAAGAATGTCTTATAATTACATTAGTATTAGATTGTTACAGAGTGCCCTGGTGTCTTGCACTAGTCATTGTTCTTTTGGCCTCAGGTCATTCATTCAGCTAATCTGATTTCTTTTTTTCCTTTAAATGAACAGCAGTTGCAGTAGCTCACATCTTGAATTAGTGCAGTCCAAATTAAAATTTGGGGGTTCTGGTCTTTTGATGCCTCTTAACACAGATATTCTTAGTGTAAGAAAAAGAAACATGAAGATTCAGAAGTATGCCAAGGACATGGGTATACTTTAGCAGTATCAATGCGTGCTAATTGATACATTGTGTTAGTCTAATTGTAACTTGATACTACAATAAAAAAAGTCCATCAGATTTGGTCAGGATGCAAAACTTTGACTTATGGGTAATAGTGTAAACTCAGGTTTTTGTAGTGAGCTGTTTCTTCAGCCACTGGCTGTAGATTTACCCTAACTTAAAATGTCTCTCCCCTTCCTTTCTAAATAACCAAATGAGTTAGAGTTTTAAAAATAACCTGAGGGGGGTTTTTTGGTATTATTATGAAGTTAGTGTTTATTTATTGTTGAAAAGTTGAGAAAAGATAAAAAGAAAAATAAAATCACCCTTAAATATATGTTTGGAGATAGAAGTTGGTAATTTTTTGATATATAGCTTTTATAGGATAGGTATTCAAATGATTAAGCAAATAACTACTAAGATAGTATCACAGTGTTTTCAGCTTATTTTTTTCTATTAATATATTTTAAAGTCAAAGAGGTTTTTTGTTTTTAAGATAAAATCTCACTTATTAACCTTGGGTAGAGTGCTGTGGTGTCACAGCTCACAGCAACCTCCTTGGGCTTAGGCGATTTTCTTGCCTCAGCCTCCCAAGTAGCTGGACCCACTACAACTCTGGCTATTTTTTTGTTGCAGTTTGGCCAGGGCCAGGTTTGAACCTGCCACCCTTGGTATATGGGGCTTGCGCCCTACTCACTGAGCCACAGGCACCACCCTATTTTTGTTTTTATAAACCTTTTGAAAGGGAGAATATACAGTTGATTGTAATCTTGAGAGATTAGAAAACCAGAGTTAGGAATCCTTTTTTTTTTTTTTTT
>NW_003852462.1:7756689-7757709 GCF_000181295.1 Otolemur garnettii
GGCCAGGCGTTGTGGTGGGCGCCTGTAGTCCCAGCTACTTGGGAGGCAGAGGCAGGAGACTCGCTGGAGCCCAGGAGTTGGAGGTTGCTGTGAGCGTGATGCCATGGCACTCTACCCAAGGGGATAGCTTGAGGCTCCATCTCACACACACACAAAAAAATAGCTGGGCATTGTGGTGGGTGCCTGTAGTCCTGGCTACTTGGGAGGCTGAGGCGAGAGAATCACTTAAGCGTAGGGTGACAGCTTGAGGCTCTGTCTCAAAAAAAAAAAAATTAGACTTTTTTTTCTGCTATTGCTGAATGCTTAAGGGAAGTGGGTAACATTAGCTTTTTCCTTTTTTAAGACAAGGTCGTATTCCTCTGTACCTACCCACCCCCACCCCGCTAGAGGGCTAGACTGTAGTAGTGTCATCATAGCTCATTGCAGCCTCAAACTCTTGGGCTCAAGTGATCCTCCTTCCTCAGCCTTGCAAATAGCTGAAACTATAGGTCCAAGCCACCATGCTTGCTAATTTAGCATATAATAATAACACTATGGATTCAGTATAAACCCTCTTTCTTACCCCAAAACTAACTTGACTTGGTTTAAGTTTTCATTAAGCCACTGTATCCAATTGAAGCCATTGAAATTACATGTCAAAAAAAATTTTACAGTGGCCAAGTGTGATGGCTCACGGCTTATAATCCCAGCACTTGGGAGACCAAGGCGGGTGGATTGCCTAAACTCAGTTTCAAGACCAGCTGGAGCCAGGGTGAGACCCTGTCTTTAAAAATAGCTGAGCACCTGTAGTCCCAGCTACCTGGGAGGCTGAGATAAGAGAATTGCTTGAGCCCAAGAGTTTGAGGTTGCTGTGAGCTATGATGCTACAGCACTCTACCAAGGGCGACAAAGTGAGACTTCCTTTTTTATTTTATTTATTTATTTATTTTTTTTTTTTGAGACAGAGCCTCAAGCTGTCCCCCTGGGTAGAGTGTCGTGGCATTACAGCTCACAGCAACCTCCAACTCCTGGGCTCAAGCG
>NW_003852462.1:7757841-7799436 GCF_000181295.1 Otolemur garnettii
GCCACCTTAGGTGTACGTGGCTGGCGCCTTAGCCGGTTGAGCTATAGGCGCCGAGCCGAGACTTCCTTTTTTAAAAAAACTCTTTAGTCAGGACCTATAATTCCATCAATTTCAGAGGCCAGAGTGGGAGAGTTGCTTGAGTCCAAGAGTTTGAGACCAGCTTGGTCAACACAGTGAGACCCTGTCTCCACAGAAAATTTTTAAAAATAAGCCAGGCATGGCTGTATATACCTATAGTGTCAGCTACTCAGGAAGCTGAGACTGTAGGATTGCTTGAGCTTAGGAATATAAGGTTGCAGTGAGCCACTGCACTCTAGCTTGGTATCTAAATGGGTTTAATGGAGTGTGCTTATAGTCCTAGCTATTAAGAGTCTAGGTGAGATTGCAGAGAGCTATAATCATGCCATGGCAGTCTAAACTGGGTGACAGAATGAAAACTATCTCAAAAAAAGGAAGAGGCTCACTTCCCATAGTTCAGTGAGCAGGGTGCTGGCCACGTACACTGAGGCTGGAGGGTTCAAGCCTGACCTGGGCCTGTTAACAACTGCAACCAAAAATAGCCGGGCATTATAGCGGGCGCCTGTAGTCCCAGCTACTTGGGAGGCTGAGGTGAGAGAATTGCTTAAACCTAAGAGTTGGAGGTTGCTGTGAGCTGTGATGCCATGGCACTCTACTGAGGGTGACAACTTGAGACTCTGTCTCAAAAAAAAAAAAACTCAGCCCGAAGCACAGTGGTTATGAGGCCGGCAAGTTTGAACCCAGCCTTGTCTAGCTAAGCAACAATAACAACTACAGCAGAAAAATAACCAGGCTTTGTTGCGGGTGCCTGTAATCCTGGCTACTTGGGAAGGCAAGCGAATCGCTTAAGCCCAAGAGTTTGAGGTTGCTGTGAGCTGTGATGGCACAGCACTCTACAGAGGGCAACATAGTGAGACTCTATCTCGAGAAAGGCATTGATACGGGGGTGTATGTGTAGTTTTAGAGTGAATTTATCATCTTTCCTAGGTCAAGAAAGATATAAAAACTGGTCATTCAAAAGGGTTTGGCTTTGTTCGTTTTACGGAATATGAAACCCAGGTGAAAGTAATGTCACAGCGACATATGATAGATGGACGATGGTGTGACTGTAAACTTCCTAATTCTAAGGTACTTTGTTCCTCTGTGCTTTGGAAATTTTTGCTGACAAACTTTTAAAAACATAATGTGAAAATGTTAAATGTACTTGGAAAAGGTAGTGGCAGTGTGTTCTTGAAATATTTTTGCTTTGTTGAAGCCTTAGGACCTTAATGGGTGGTGAATATTTTATGTTTAATATATCTATCTCGTCACCCCTCCAAACTGAAAGTTTGTTCATTTTCTTCTTCCTTTTTCGTTATCTGTCTAATTAGTAGTTTCTTATGTATTTAAATGTGAAACCATAAAGATGATCAGCGTATATAAATGTTATCATAAAGACCTAACTAGTTTCAAGCAAGCAGATAGGACTCATCATCCTAAATAATAGCCGGGAGTTGTGGCAGGCGCCTGTAGTCCCAGCTATTTGGGAGGCTGAGGCCAGAGAATCACTGAAGCCCAAGAATTGGAGGTTGCTGTGAGCTATGACCCCACGGCACTCTACCCAGGGCAACATAGATTTTTATCTCAAAAAAATAAAAAAAATAGAATATCAGGACATTTCTTAGTCGTTGACTTTCTTAAATCCAAATATATTCATGCATTGAAAATGAATTACTTCATATATCAGCATAGTCCTATAGGATTAATAAGATTGTAATACCATGTTTTTACTGTACCTTTATCTGTGCTGAGATGTGTTTTGATACACAAATACTTACCATTATGTGACAGTTGCCTGCAGTATTCAGTAAGGGAACATGTACAGGTTCATAGCCTGGTAGTAATAGGCTGTACCATGAAATTCTTTGTTGTTTTTTAAACTGGTACAGAAGGCACAAAAAAGGAGAGCTGGTGAAAAAGTAAGAATCTGCCTCCTTTTATTGATTCTCTGGCTATACAAGGCAGAAAGCTTCTTGTTATATCCTACCATAATGCCCTTTTCTTTGCTCATGAAATATTTCTGCTTTTTTTCGTCTATTTGATTTAACCAGCAAAGCCTGGATGAACCTTTGAGAAGCAGAAAGGTATTTGTTGGGCGCTGCACAGAGGACATGACTGATGATGAGTTGCGGCAGTTCTTTTGTCAGTATGGAGAAGTGGTGGATGTCTTCATCCCCAAACCATTCAGGGCTTTTGCCTTTGTTACGTTTGCAGATGATCAGGTATTTTCCTCCTTAATACTTTGTCCTAGTTAATTAGCTTTCTCCTTTTTGGTGATTTCTGTTTTAGCTGCTTTCTCTTGAACATTTCTTATCTAGCTAATTGTCAACGTAACTAAGCTTTCTGATCTTGTAAAGTGTGGGGTATTTGTGGTATTTGTGGTATATCTAGAATATCTAAAGATGTATTTGCTTTTAGATATTTTTCAGTATGTGGCATTTGAGAATGTTGCATATCATATATCTTTTGAAAGAGTGATCTTATTTTCTCTCCAGCTTAGATAAATTATGCTTGAAATCTAGGTTTTATTGCTGCTTTGATTTGAGAGTCAGTGGCTCAATCTCCCTTGCTTACATCTGTTATTTCTTTCAGGTTGCCCAGTCTCTTTGTGGAGAAGACTTGATCATTAAAGGAGTCAGCGTACATATATCCAATGCCGAACCTAAGCACAATAGCAATAGACAGTTAGAAAGAAGTGGAAGATTTGGTGGTAATCCAGGTGGCTTTGGGAATCAGGGTGGATTTGGTAATAGTAGAGGGGGTGGAGCTGGCTTGGGGAACAATCAAGGTAGTAATATGGGTGGTGGGATGAACTTTGGTGCTTTCAGCATTAATCCAGCAATGATGGCTGCAGCCCAGGCAGCACTGCAGAGCAGTTGGGGTATGATGGGCATGTTAGCCAGTCAGCAGAACCAGTCAGGTCCATCAGGTAATAACCAAAGCCAAGGCAACATGCAGAGAGAGCCAAATCAGGCCTTTGGTTCTGGAAATAACTCTTACAGTGGTTCTAATTCTGGTGCAGCAATTGGTTGGGGGTCAGCATCAAATGCAGGGTCAGGCAGTGGTTTTAATGGAGGCTTTGGTTCAAGCATGGATTCTAAGTCTTCTGGCTGGGGGATGTAGACTGGGTTATGGCTGGTTGCTGTGGAATGGTGGGAATTCAAATTTTTCTATGCTCATGGTAAGTATATTGTAAAATACATATGTACTAAGAATTTTCAAAATTGGTTTGTTCAGTGTGGAGTATATTCAGCAGTATTTTTGACATTTTCTTTAGAAAAAAAGGAAGAGCTAAAGGAATTTTATAAGTTTTGTTACATGAAGGGTTGAAATATTGAGTGGTTGAAAGCGAACTGCTGTTTGCCTGTTTGGTAAACCAACACTACAATTGATATCAGACGGTTTCTCCTGTAATAATTTATCCCTGGACTTGTCAAGTGAATTCTTTGCATGTTCAAAATGGAAACCATTGATTAGAACTACATTCTTTTTTCCTTGTTTTAATTTGAACCCCACCATATGGATTTTTTCCTTAAGCAAATCTCCTTTTGGGAGATCATGATGTCACAGTGTTTGGTTCTTTTGTTTTTGTTTTTTAACACTTGTCTCCCCTCATATACAAAAGTACAATATGAAGCCTTCATTTAATCTCTGCAGTTCATCTCATTTCAAATGTTTATGGAAGAAGCACTTCATTGAAAGTAGTGCTGTAAATATTCTGCCATAGGAATACTTCTGTCTACATGCTTTCTCATTCAAGAATTCGTCATCACGCATCACAGGCTTCGTCTTTGACGGTGGGTGTCCCATTTTTATCCGCTACTTTATTTCATGGAGTCGTATCAACGCTATGAACGCAAGGCTGTGATATGGAACCAGAAGGCTGTTTGAACTTTTGAAACCTTGTGTGGGATTGATGGTGGTGCCGAGGCATGAAAGGCTAGTATGAGCGAGAAAAGGAGAGCGCGTGCAGAGACTTGGTGGTGCATAAGGGATATTTTTTAACTTGGCGAGATGTGTCTCTCGATCCCGTGGCTTTGGTGAGAGCGTGTGCAGAGAGCAATGATAGCAAATAATGTACGAATGTTTTTTGCATTCAAAGGACATCCACATCTGTTGGAAGACTTTAAGTGAGTTTTGTTCTTAGATAACCCATATTAGCTGAATGTGTTAAGTGAAACGATACTTGTATTTCCCCTACCCCTTTGTCAACTGCTGTGAATGCTGTATGGTGTGTGTTCTCTTCTGTTATTGATCTGTAAGTGTGGTAATGTGAACTGAAGCTGATGGGTTGAGAACATGGACTGAGCTTGTGGTGTGCTTTGCAGGAGTACTTGGAAGCAGAGTTCACCAGTGAGCTCAGGTGTCTCAAAGAAGGGTGGAAGTTCTAATGTCTGTTAGCGGCCCATAAGCATGCTGTTTGCTGCAGTTCCGTGTCCTGTGCTTGGATGCTTTTATAAGAGTTGTCAATGTTGGAAATTCTTAAATAAAACTGATTTAAATAATATGTGTCTTTGTTTTGCAGCCCTGAATGCAAAGAATTCATAGCAGTTAATTCCCCTTTTTTGACCCTTTTGAGATGGAACTTTCATAAAGTTTCTTGGCAGTAGTTTATTTTGCTTCAAATAAACTTATTTGAAAAGTTGTCTCAAGTCAAATGGATTCATCATCTGTCATGCATTGACACCTGATACCCAGACTTAATTGCTATTTGTTCTTGCATTGTCCAAAGTGAAAAGCTTTTTTTTTTTTAAATCTAGTTTTTAAAAAGTCTGGGTGACCGCACCTAAAATGGTAAGCAGTACCCTCCAGCTTTTTCTTAGTGCCTCTGTGCATTGGGTGATGTTCTCTTTACATGGCCTGTATAAATCTCCATTGGGAAATCACGCCTTCTAAAAATATTTGGGGGAGTGGGCAAAACAATGTTGATTATTTTCAAACGCTTTGTACCAAAGCATATCAGTTGAAAAGAAGGGATTATTAGCATCTTTCTAGTTTGGGATTTGAAAAGTGGAATTAATTGCAATAGGGATAAAGTAGAAGAAACCACAAATTAACTTGTGCCTAAAATCCATTAAGAAGCCTGATAGCTTTAAGAACTATTAGGATGGGTTGTCTGTGGAAGTGTTAAGTGAAGTGGGCTTTGTCTTCCAAAGGTGGAGGGAGATAATATTGAATAAAATTGCTTGCAAAACTCAAGGCTCTCACCATGCACTGTTAAGTCTGTGAAAGCAATAACAATATTCTCTTGTACTTTTTATGTAACTAGTAATTCTGTGAGAGTTGAGTTTATTTTCTAATTGGAAGAATGTGACAGTATTTGTGTTGGTAGTACCTAATGCCCTTACCTAATTAGACTTTGATAAATAGGTTTGTCATTTTGCAAGTTATGTGCTCTAAACACTTTATAAATGAAGTCATCCTTTAGACTTGTGATCGCCACATTGTTACGTTATTCAGTTTCCTCTGTAAAAGGATCTTGAGTTGTTTTTTTTTCCTGCATCTAAATCTGCATGATTTCCAAACCCTGTACCATCTGAATTTTGCATTTTAGCACTTGCACTATTACTCAGCAGCAGTAACATGGTAACACTTAAAATGGTATTCGGGGACCTCCAAAGACTAAACTGACAAGCCTTCAAGGAGCCCAGGGGTAAGTTAACTTGTCAATGGCATGGTTTTAATCCCTTATTTACACTTGTGTAAATCTGGTCATAGAAGGCTTTCGATGTTGAGTAGCCTTTTATTAACATGTTTATGGTACTACATAGATACGGGTATTTATTCTACCCAAACCAAAAAAAAAAAGTTGAAGTGTAGAAGTACTTAAACTATTTGGCAAAGATTTGTTTTTTATTTGGTCATCTAAATGCATTCATTCTAAAATTTTTTTGAACCAGTTGAATAAAAATTTTTGTTGCCACCAGAGTTTAGTGTCTGGAGTCTTACTGGAAAAACATGATTCTTTTTTTAATATGACAAAGATGCTGGAAAGTTACCTTAAAAGTTGAGTCTCAAGAAGTTGCACTTTATATACACAAGGGAAATTAGGCCAAACTCTTAGGAACTTCTACATATAATGGTAACTTTAGCTAGGCTGAAAAACTTTTTTATTACATGTTAGCTATTAAAACTTTTTAGGGAAGAATAGCTAACTAAAATTACATTTTAAAGTTGAAATCAACATTTTGTCCTTAGTAAGAAAAAGTAAACTCACTAATTCATAAGATGTTAGAATATTTTGTTGAGGCCGGCCCCATATACCGAGGGTGGCGGGTTCAAACCGGCCCTGGCCAAACTGCAACCAAAAAAAAAAAAATAGCCGGGCATTGTGGCGGGCGCCTGTAGTCCCAGCTACTCAGGAAGCCGAGGCAAGAGAATGGCTTAAGCCCAGTAGTTGGGAGTTTCTGTGAGCTGTGTGATGCCATGGCACTCTACCAAGGGCAATAAAGTGAGACTGTCTCTACAAAAAAAAAAGAATATTTTGTTGAACATCAGGCGAGTAGCTCTTAACTTGTGCATTAGAGTTCTGTGCTTTATTCAGCTATTGCTGTGGGGTTTTTTTCCTCCTCCTTTGGCTTAACTGTGCCCCGAGTATTTCGTACTCATTGTAGGAAGAAAAGGACATAACAGAATTTTATAATGTCACAATTATTTCCATGTTGTTCTTCATCATCTGGTAATGCCACATTTTATTCAGTCTTCAGAATTTGGACATTATTTAGGTTATTTCCAGTTGCTAAGAACATGCTTGCAGCTAAATTAAATTCTTAGCTTTGGATTTGCTAGGTCAAAGAGTATGCATGCTTTTAAAAAAGACCAGTCTACAGCCATACTACACTGAGCACACCAATCTCATCTGAAATGTATTGCCCCGTTGCCTTGAATTTAGAAAGTTTATATTGTCTTTGACAATGTGAAATTGTACTACTATTCCCTGTACCTTTTGTGCAACAATTTGATAAGTGAAAAATTACATTCCAGCATCTTGTGGTATTGGTTTTTAACATGGAAATCAGTCAATATCTGGGCTAAAGTATTAACCCAAAACAGTGACTCGAGGTTAACCAGTATTGCAAGCATATGTAAAACACTATTGGAGATCAATTAAAAAAAAATTCAGAAACAGAACAAGTCTGAACAGGCAATTTATAGAAATACAGTCAGTATATAAAGAAAGGTACTGGTCTTTTAAAAAAGCAATTTAACAGTGAGCTTAAATTGGGCTGGCAAAGATGAGTGCCACTCTGATGGTTTGAACTGATGGAGGATGGAGTTACGCTAGCAAGTGGAAAGGCAACAGCAGGTTTATGTGGAGTTTGGTTTTGTTTTTTGTGTGGAGAAACAACTACCATGTTGATGCATCTCAGGGTCACATTGCTGCTAAGGTCTTTCACAAGTACTTCTAAAAATAAGGAATCACTTACTGGTTGATGACATGCAAATTAAAAATTGTTCATTATGTTCTTGATCCAGGGAATGTAGTTACTGACTTTTGTGTAGACCCCATACTGCCCTGCTTCCCCACAGTTTATGGAACCCCAGGACACTATTCCTCCCACAAACCATCTCTGTGTCTCATTATCTAGAAACACTAATGCACCTCCACTGTCACCTCTACAGCTGTCCTTGCCCCCACTTTCTAAACCAGCACAGAGCATGTTATCAGTTACCCTTGCTCCTGGATAGGGCTGCTTTTCATATGCAGCAGTACATTTCTGATGATCAACTACTGGTATGTCAACAAACATTAGGTTTCTAGCAAGAAAACCCCTTTGGGTTAATCCCCATCCAGATGCAGTTCCAATGTCATTTGTCCTCATAAAGGATTCAGCTTCTTTTCTTGGCAGACAAATAGGCATGATGTTGCTATTGATTACAACTTTGTTCTTCAATTTAATCAGTGCTATGTCATTGTCAAAACCAGCATTGTGGGTGTAACCTTCGTGTATAAAAACAGCCTCAGCCCAGGCTTGTGTATAATGAAGTGATAGTCTCTTCAGGGCACCCATTCGAATGTCCAGGGAGGATGCATCATCTTTTTGCTTATATACAGCATGAGCAGCTGTTAGGACCCAGTTGTCATATAAAAGTGCGCCTGCTGCTGTAGTGCCACCTGATAACAGGACTTGCCAAGGAAAATCACCAAGCTTTGCATTTTGCCCTCCATATATACGACTTCCTGTAGTCCGAGTCGATAGTCCACAGACTGAGGAAAGAAGCATATATAGAGCTGATTATTACCATCATGGAGTTGTGTATACTTAACGTCAGCCAAAAATTAACGTGAATTGGCGAGTGTCTGACCACCTATATGGGCAAGTGATGAGGCTGTTTTAAAATAACACAGTTCAAAGACTTGATAGAAGCCTTTAGGTATTTCTTAACTCCTCAGTAAGTGAGATAAGTGAAATTAACTTCTGGAAATTTTGTTTTGCTAAAAAGTTGATCTGTGGATGGTGCCTGTGGCTTAGTAAGTAGGGTGCTGGCCCCATATACCGAGGGTGGTAGGTTCAAGCCCGTCCAAACTGCAACAGAAAATAGCCAGGTGTTGTGTAGGCACCTATAGTCCCAGCTACTCAGGAGGCTGAGGCAAAAGAATCGCCTAAGCCCAAGAGCTGGAGGTTGCTGTGAGCTGGGAGGCCACAGAACTCTACCGAGTGCGACAAAGTGAGACTCTTGTCTCTAAAAGAGAAAAAAACTTGATCTTTAAGACTGGGGGAATTAATAGGGCATATAGGAATTGGCTGATGCACTGGGACAGAATCTTTTTGTTGACAGTGTTTTTTTTCACTTGTAAAATGGGAGTATTGTGTAATTCTGGGAAAGCAGAAATGAAGGTCAGTATCAGAACTTGCAAAATTTTACCTTTGAACGTGTAAATTTTTAAAAATTAGAATGTCAAGAGTTGTGGCCAAGACCTTTAAAGTTAAGAAATTACTATTTTTCGGTCTAGTTGATTGTTCCAAACACTAAATCTAATTGTCTGTATTGCAAACTAAATAAACTCATTAATATAGCATATGTATGTTTCCTGTTGGTGGCAATATACTTGTATTAAAACTTACCAAAAAAAAACCTGTTTTATCAGCCAAGTATAGGTTTGTAGAAAACTAATTTAGGCCAGATAACACAGGGGTAATGATTATTACTATATTATTACCTTTCTGTCTTTTTTTTTTAATCACTATTCAACTATTATCTTTGGAGCCAATTCTGGTTAAAATTTTTTTTCTTTAAGTACTACTAAAGGGTAAATTGTATTAATGTTTAAAAACTAGATGTCGTTGAAAACAATTGCTTAGGGAAATAATGAAGTTATTAACTTTGGGGTTTAATAGCATTTTTACAGAGAAGGAAGGTAACAACAGAAGAACTCATGTTTATAAATGTATAAATTGTTCAAGAGAATTTTAAAAATCATTTAATTTTTTATGCTTGCCTAGTTAGAAGGTCAAAAATAATCAAATGACTGATGCAGTCAGCACCTAACAACCTCCCCACATGGAAGGGGGATAATGAGAACATACTATTTGGAAATAATAACTTAGCCTAAGAGCCAAGTGCTGAAGTCACATTTCTGCCTACCACAGCTAAAGCTCTCCTTACTGTCTCCTACCCAGTTGTACTTTCCATCAATTAGGAATCCCTTGTATAAATGTGTCCATTACCCGGCTCACAGACTGGGAGCGATTTTTCTCCTTTGGAGCTTGTCCAGAATCCATCAGCCTCACACACATATTTACCTGCAAATCATTGGAAAAGCAAAAATGTTTAACTGCATGTGTAAGATGGTTGTCATTTGCTTGAATACTCTCTTGAAAAATGTTGATTCTTGAGCATCAGTGGGAAATAGAAGTGTCTGAGTAACCATTTTACATGATTTCATAAATAGGAGGCTCTGCATTACCATGTTTGTTTGCAAAGTGGAAACCTTTTAGATGTGTAACTTGAATATGTATCAAGATCTCAAGTGCTTAATGATAAGGTTTTGACTTGTTAAATTAAACCATTTGGAATATATTGTGTGTTTGTAGTAGTCATTTACTAGATAAGATCTGTTTTCAGATTCTTGTAAATTGACATTAAAGTCACCTTAGCTATAATATTTCACTTAGCAGGTGGGGGAAGTGCCTTTTAATCTTTTGTCTAGTCTTAGCCAAAAATGTTGGTTAAAGTTTATTTTCAGATCATGAGAGCTCAAGTTCCAAATGTTGCCCACCCCCAACTTTGAAAAATGTGCTCACCATCACCCGTCTTCATCATGTAGAATGTCTCTTCACAGCTGTACTGAATCACAGCTTTGTACGTGGTCACTTCAGGACCTGTGACGTACTCCACTCGGCCACAGGGCAGATCATCAGGAGGGCCACAGTCAACAACTGTAAAGAATGGGGGGAGGGAAGGATCCACTTGTAATTTCAGTACTAACATTAAACAAGTGGAGACCATAAGCAGCTAATCCTGTGGTTGTGCCATGCGGTGCTAAAACTTGGAGGCATCTTTATTTTCCTCTGTACAGTGGACATTGTCCATTTCATCCCTAGATGTGGAGAGGGTCCCTTGAGTGATTTTAAAACTTGCTCTTTTATTCCTGTTACAGGGGAAGTTGACCTTAGAAAATTTCTTAGCACCCTCACTGCACATACAAAAAAGGTCTGCAGCAGAAAAGCAAGCTACAAGGCACAGTCTGGTTTGATGTAAAATAGTACCCAGTTTGCAATTCAGAGGGCTGGAGAGACAGACAAGGACACAATAGAAAAACACAGCTTTCCCTGATGTCTTTTCAGGGGGAACTTGTAGAAGCACTGCTAAAGAAAAATGGGGCAGTTTCATCACTCATGCCTCAAGTTTGGACTCGAAATCACACTTGTTACGACATTACTAATGTGAAATAACCAGTTTGTGAGACAAAAGCCGCAAGGTGATTTCAATCTAAAAGTTCTTTGGGCTGGGCATGGTGGCTCATGCCTGTAATCGTAGCACTGGGAGGCTGAAGAGGATCACTTGAGCTCCGGAGTTTCGGGTGTGTTTGTGTACTCATGTAGTCCTAGCTACTTGGGCAGCTGTGGCAACTGGATCTCTTGAACCCAGGGGTTTGAGGTTGCCATAAGCTAGGCTGATGCCACTGCACACTACCTGGGGTGACAGCTAGTCTATCAAAAAAAGAACGAGTTCCTTTAGCCAGGTATGGTGGCTCAACACATTTGTAATCTCAGCACATTGGGAGGCTTAGGTGGGAGGATCATTGGAGTCCAGGAGCTCAAGACCAGCCTGGGCAAGGAGACCTCCCCATACTCAGTTCTACAAAAAACAGTGTGGTGATGCACACTTGGAGTTCCAGCTACTATGGCAGCTGAGGCAGGAGGCTCACTTTGAGCCTGGGAATTCCAGGCTGCTATGAGCTATGATCACGCCACTGTACTCCAGCTTGGTGACAGAGTGAAACTCAAAAAATAAAGAATGGCCAAGCATGGTCACACATGCCTGTAATCCTACCACTCTGAGAGGATTGCTTGATGCCAAGCATTCAAGATCAACTTGTATTGAGTCCTCATCTCTACCAAAAAAAAAAAAAAATTAGGCCGGGCGTGGTGGCTCACGCCTTTCATCTTAACACTGGGAGGAAGAGGAGGGTGGATTGCCTGAGTTCACAGGTTCAAGACCAGCCTGAGCAAGAGTGAGACTCCCGTCTCTAAGAAGAGCCAGTGTTGTGGTGAGCTCCTGAAGCCTCTGCTACTTGAGAGGTTGAGACAAGAGGATCACTTCAGCCCAAGAGGTTGAGGTTGCTGTGAGCTCTGACAACACAGCATTCTACCAAGGGTGACAGACCGAAACTGTCTCAAGAAAGAAAAAAATATACTAAAAATATTTTGGTAAGTGTAAAACTAAGATAACATGATTCTGGCTCGGTGCCTGTGGCTCAAGTGGCTAAGGCGCCAGCCACATACACCTAAGGTGGCGGGTTCGAATCCAGCCCCAGCCCGCCAAACAATGATGGCTGCAACCAAAAAAGCCGGGCGTTGTGGCGGGCGCCTGTGGTCCCAGCTACTTGGGAGGCAGAGGCAGGAGACTCGCTTGAGCCCAGGAGTTGGAGGTTGCTGTGAGCTGTGATGCCACAGCACTCTGCCCAGGGGGACAGCTTGAGGCTCTGTCTCAAAAAAAAAAAAAAAAATGTCTGTCAAGTACACATTACTCAGGAGGGTGTGGATGCATGTATTACCACCCTACCTCCGGTCCCATGTGTATGTTCACTGGTGTGAGATGTGTAGTTAAGAGGGATACTCACCACAACAGTAACAGTGACCACACTCTCACATGGTGGGATTATGGGTATTAAAATATTCGTTGTAATTTTCTATACTCCCCATCTTCTGTGATGAGCATTGTTACATTGAACATTTTCTCTGCAGTCCCAGCTACGTGGGAGGCTGAGGCAAGAGAATGGCCTAAGCCCAGGAGTTGGAGGTTGCTGTGAGCTGTGACGCCATAGGACTCTACCCAGGGCTACAAAGTGAGACTCTGCGTTTTGGTTTTTTTTTTTTTTGGGAGACAGTCTCACTTTGTCACCTTGGTAGAGTGCTATGCTGTCATAGCTCACAGCAACCTTAAACTTGGGCTCAAGTGATTCACTTGCCTCAGTCTCCTGAGTAGCTGGGACTACAGGTGCCCACCACAATGCCTGGCTATTTTTAGAGACAGGGTCTCGCTCTGGCTCAGGCTTGTCTGGAACCTGTGAGCTCTGGCAATCCACACACCTCAGCCTCCCAAGTGCTGGGATTACAGGCATAAGCCACCATGCCCGGCTAGAAAAACATTTTCTTTTTTTTTTTTTTGTAGAGACTGAGTCTCACTTTATCATCCTCGGTAGAGTGCTGTGGAGCCACACAGCTCACAGTAACCTCCAGCTCCTGGGTTTAGGTGATTCTCTTGCCTCAGCCTCCTGAGTAGCTGGGATTATAAGCGCCCACCACAATGCCTGGCTATTTTTTGTTGCAGTTTGGCTGGGGTCAGGTTTGAACTCACCACCCTCAGTATATGGGACCAGCACCCTACTCACTGAGCCACAGGTGCCGCCCTAGAAAAACATTTTCAAGAACACCCTTTGCTAAAGCAAATACTGGTACTTCCCCTACTCGCGTGGCCTGGTTCTATTTTACCCCGTAAGGATGAGCTGAGAGGGTAGGGAAGAGCAGCACACTTGGAACTCAAAGCCCTGGAAATAGAATAAACAACAAAACCCAGAGATACGGTGGAAGCAGTGCAGTGGGGAAGGTATGGAGCGTAGTCACCACATGACCGTACTGCTGCACTCGGGCATCCGCTGGTCCCAAGATCCATTTTTCTGGCAGACTGCAGTGAATGATTTCAGGGGCAAATGACCCTAAAGGAGAATTCAGAAAATACTAAGTTCCTTGTTTACATCATGAAATTACTCCCCAAAGCTGTGCTGTTTGGTAGCTCCTATTGTAGTGTGTCACAAGACGCTCCCGAGGAGGTGACAGTCAGGTGACTAGTGTCTGTGTGTGCCCTGCTGCCTCGGTGGATGTGCACATTTGCTGCCAAGATTCCTGCTCGCATAAGTCACCCATGTTGTGTAGCTCATCTTTCAGTGTGTGTTGGCACTTTATGAATCAAATGTTGTCCTTCGCAGCAGTCATGATATGTCTTTGGTTTTTACTGTAATCCAAGAACATATCAGATCTCAAAGTTCCTGCTAACATTCCACCATTTCCTTATATAAAGTGCCAGAGAGTTGTGGTCAAAAGTTTGGGGCCAGTGGGCATGATCAGACATGAGGCTGAAACACTAAAACATTTCTGGGTTTTGTCTGCGTGTTCTCTGTCAGCTTTCAATGTCACAGTCATGTACAAGGAAATGTTTTTGACCTAAACTGAAATACGTTTTTTCTAAAATCAAACAGTAAAATTAAAGATGGTGACTTTGGCAGAAGCTTTATGCTTCAAAGGATGCCAGGATTTGTGTTTTTCTTAAATCAGAAACTGAACAAGTTTGCAGTCTAAGGGACCTGGGGGGGAAGCGCCTGCCCAAGAAGTTTGCAAAGTGGGAAAAGTGTATTTTTTTTCTTTTGACCCTCCACAGGACTGGGGATTGCACAGCTATCATTTCAATGTTATTACTTATTACCACTGGGACTCAGTGACAATTTTGAAGAACATAAAGAGGATGTGTTAATCTCTTACCTGTGCCCCTCAAGCAACATGCTAAGCATTTTTTTAAATTATATTCCTTCTCCCTTAACAGTGACCACTATTTATAACTTTGCAGAATATACTCTTTCCTGTGGCTAATTTTTTCTGGGCCTAGGAGTTGTTGCATGGAGAGATCATTTGAGCAGGGGAGGATCTTAATTTAATACCAGGCGCTATCACAGAGCACATGGAAGAAGGGTGATAAACTCATCTTTCTGTTGTTTCAGCTGCTCTACAAAGTTGCGGTCATGTGTGAACAAACAGAAAAGTTGCCCATTTAAATCATCAGCTTTCCAAAGCTGATGTAACTAAAAGGACAGAGGCCGCCTATGATCCTAGCACTCTGGGAAGCCAATGCAAGCTGACTGCTTGAGCTCAGGAGTTCAAGACCAGCTTGAGGAAGAGTGAAACCCTGTCTCTACAAAAAAAAAAAGAAAAAATAGAAAAAAACCAAGCTGGGTATGTTGGCACACATCTGTAGTTCCAGCTACTTGTGAGACAGAGGCAAGAGGATTGCTCAAGCCCAGGAGCCTGAGGTTACTATGAGCTGTGATGATGCCACTGCACTCTACGCAGGGCAACAGAGTGAGACTCTGTCTCAAAACAAAACAAAGGCTCGGCGCCTGTGGCTCAACCGGCTAAGGCGCCAGCCACGTACACCTAAGGTGGCGGGTTCGAATCCCCAGCCCGGACCCGCCAAACAACAATGACGGCTGCAACCAAAAAATAGCCAGGCGTTGTGGTGGGCGCCTGTGGTCCCAGCTACTTGGGAGGCTGAGGCAGGAGACTCGCTTGAGCCCAGGAGTTGGAGGTTGCTGTGAGCTGTGATGCCACGGCACTCTGCCCAGGGGGACAGCTTGAGGCTCTGTCTCAAAAAAAAACAAAAACCAAAAAGGGCAGAGGAGTAGATTCTGTTCTCTCTCCCCAACTACAAGACCTCATTACAGTGGTCCCTAAAAAAAGAAGAAAAAAAAAAAAGGCAGGATTCTCCATAAACTTCTCTATACCCCACCCCTCTTGTCCTCCACAACTTATTTCTTTTTTCTTTTCTTCTTTCTTTTTTTTTTTTTTAGAGACAGAGTCTCACTTTATCACTCTCGGTAGAGTGTCGTGGCATCACAGCTCACAGCAACCTCCAACTCCTGGGCTTAGGCGATTCTCTTGCCTCAGCCTCCCGAGTAGCCGGGACTACAAGTGCCCGCCACAACGCCTGGCTATTTTTTTTGTTGCAGTTTGGCCGGGGCCGGGTTCGAACCTGCCACCCTCAGTATATGGGGCCGGCGCCCTGCCCACTGAGCCACAGGCACCGCCCAACTTGTTTCTTTCATATTTAGGGTTTTGCTTAGATGATGGAAACCACGGTGACACACAGCTGTTTTCCCTTTTCCCATTTTCCTTTCTCATATCTGCTGACATCAATATGTACACATTTCAAAGCGACAGTGACTGTGGGGTTTAACTCACTTGCAGAAGCTCATAGCCAGTCTCACAGAAGATGGAGAAGTTGTCTTTCAGGATGTATTTGGCTTGCATGGGCGAGATGTGGCCATTAGGTGGCGCCATCGGGTTAGGGCACGGCAGGGCTGCACGGAGGAACGTGGGCTTACTGGTTGTCATGTGGTCTATAGTGGCCAGATTGAATTTAGCAATCCCGAGTGAAACACTTAACATGTAAAGAAGGCTTGCCACAAATGGGGTAGGGTTCTCAAGATTTAAAACCAAAGGCAAGATGAAACTCTTTACTGCTTGTGTACAAATTAAGATTTGTTGCTTTGCTTGGAACTTGAGAAAGCCAGGGATGTGTACCGAGATAGTGCAGTCTCCACATATGGAGGGTCTAGCCCAGGCCAGGAACTATATGCTCTGCTGAGGCCACCAAGACACTGCTTTCCCCTCTGTCCCCCCCTCAACCCGTCCTATGCTCTCTCTGTGGGCTCTCACCTTGTACTTATGACCTTCCCTCAGAACCTGCCAATCCATGGCTGAGACCCCTCCACCCTCCAACAGCTGCTCTCTGGGCCCAGGTCTCTGCGTGGCTTCTGACCCTCAGTCCCATGCAGGTCAGTCTCCAGAGACAGCCTTGGTGGCCCTGCGGGAGCCTAGGGCTTCTGTTGTTTGAGTGTCTGCTGTGAGGTAGAAGTGGAGTTCTGTCAGCCTCGGAGGACAGAGCTGGGGACAGTCGGACAACCGCATTTGCAGGCCCAGCTGCAGACTCCCTGAACAGCAGCCCTCGGCCATGCCCTCCATGATTACCCCAGCCCACTCCCAACTCCTAACTCATTCCCATACCTCCCCGTCCACAGCTGTGCACCTGGAACAGCCGAACTCTTGAATTTTGCACGTTCTCTTCCCTCGCCTGCAATACCTTTCAAAACTTTTATCCTTTAAACCCAATCTTGGTGGTTCCTGTCATGGGCACCCAGTCCCTGCTGGGCCAGGTCTCTCTTCCAGACTCTCACATTGCCCAGGGCTTGGCTCCCAGGCCGTGCCTGCTACAGGGCTTTGGTCGTGTTGCTTTGACCGTCCCCTCACTGATACAAGAGCAGAGGCTGTGAGGACTGTGGCATCTGCATTATGCGTCCCTGCTACACATCCACAGGATGGGAGCATGGGTGGACAGGGGGAAGGATGGGAGGAGAGGGACAGACAAGAGATGCCTCTCCTATGGGACCACTGCCTCACAGACCACCCCACTCAAACCTGGTCTCCCTTTCTAGGCCTAGCCCAGAAAGGGTTCCATCCTATACAGTTTCTTGACACCCCACAGAGGAGAGGGAACTTCTACCCTCCCCCAGGATCTGAGATCCATTTGCTCACCTGTGCTTGTGTAGTGGATCTTCCAGCCCTTGTGGTCCCCTGACTCATCGGTGACAAAGATGATGGTCACAGTGTTGCTCTTTGTTTCAATTCTGGGAGGCAATGTCTTTCCACAGAATGGACCATATTCCTCTTTACCTGTTTGAATCTGAAAAAGAGGCCTCTGAAACCACAGGACCTGCTGCCAGGGGTCCTGCCTGGGTCAGAGGGGAGCCACCCCCACCCCAGGCAGTTCAGGGAGACAATGATAGGGCAGACCCAGGTGGAAGATGGAGGATCCCCCCGAGCCCTCACTCAGAAGGCTGCAGCCTGACTTGGACGCCCATGGAGTGTCTGCAGAGGGACGGGGTTCGTTCAGGGGGACAGAAGCATGGGGACAGTGCTGCAGGAAAAGGGGGCAGCTGGGCTGAGGGGGAGGGTCTAGACAAGGTGAGGGCCCCAGGAACCAGACCTTGAGGGAGTCATAGGGGCACTGGGTTTCAGGGTGCGCCTCCACATCAAAGAACTCCACGAAGTCCAGGATGACACTGAACCCCTCCTCCAGGCGGATGCTGTAGGTACAGCTGGAGAGTTTGGGGTAAGGCCGTGGGAATTCAGGGCTGCTGAGCTCCCCAGACCGCTCAGTGGAGACCTGGCCTGAGCACAGGGCTGGGAGGACAGAGGATGGGGTGCGGTGATTGGTGCCTCCTCTGTCAGCCCAGACAGCAGGGTGCTGCCTCTGAGGAACAGGGTGAGGGGCAGGGATATGGCTGGGACATCTATGACCCTCCCCTTCAGCCCAGCTGCCTCCCCCCTTTCCTGTCGGCCAGCAGCATCACCAGAAACCAAGCATCCTACCCTGTGGCTGAGGACTTTGGGAGGGGACTTCTCTTGCACTGGGGCTTTAGCTGAAACAGGCGGCACTTGGGATTTGGGATGGAAGTTGGCCAGAGGGCCCACCTTGGGTGGGTGATGGGCATCTGGGGCCAGAGTCACAACCCCAGAAGTGAAGACAAGTCTTGCCAGACTGCAGGGGAGGGAGATGGTGCCAGAAGAAGGGAGGATTCAGAGCCAGGACAAATCCTTGAGCCCAGGGGTCCTTTCCAGGTTCTCCAAAATCCCTTAAGGCCAGCAATTCCCAAGTTTATTGACCAGAATTTTCCCATGGGCACCCAGCCAGGACCAGCCCAGCTTCCCCTGGTTCCAGGGAACAATCAGGAAGGGGCTGGACTCTGCCTGGGGGCAATTTAGGAAGCTCCTCACCAGCTGATTCTGGTCTGGCAAGATGGAGGCGGGGAAAGCTCCATCATTTGTGGGAGAATCTGTCCCCATTATTGTTGCCACTGCCTCCACCCCAGGCTGGAGGGATGGGGGTGGCCGGGCACAGTGAATGCAGGTTCTGGAGCTAGGAGGCTTCTAGGGCAATCCTTGGGCAGACCAGACTGCCCCTCAGTGAACCTCCCTGGGTCTCCCCAGTCTGGACCAGGTCCCCCCACCCCCAGTCAGTACCCACGGAACAAGAGGTGACCAAGAGTGCTCTGAGCTCAGCCTCTGGGGACCAGGTGGGGAAAGAGCCCTTGGTCTCCCCTCTCCTGTGAGAACTTAGGCAAGGCCCTGCCTATCTCTGAAGTCTCATCTTCAAAATGGGGCTAGAGAAAGCCCTCCTAGCCAAGGAACATATGTCCTATGGAGTGGGCTCCCACTGAACTGGGGTTCACCTGGCTGTGAGGAGGGTGGGCAGATAGGAGAGGCCCTTGGGTGCCCGCCAGGCCCGCCTTCACACCAAACCCAGAGACACACAGCAGCCAGTAAGGGGAGCAGGTTTATTGCTGAGGCCATGGTGGCTGCAGGGGCTACAGGCAGGTGGGGACTGTGGGGGCTGTGGGGGCTGCTGGCTGTAGCAACCTCGGCCTGACCCAGAGCTGTGGCCTGCGAAGTGCTCTGGCTACCGACACACAGGGCAGGCCGGAGCCCGCGGAGAGGCTAGAGGCTCTGCTCTGGAAGAGAGGAGGCAGGGTCAGTGCCAGGGTGGGGGTCCCATGGTGGCAGCCAAAGAGGTCAAAATGTGAACACTGACATTCTGTGGAGGGAGGGAGGCTGGAGAGCCAGGCTCAGCCAGAGGAGCTGGCCTAGGTCCCCCACTCTTCCCCCGTAGCTGGCTGGACTGTCCCCTACTGGACTGAGAGCTGAGGCTATGGGGACTGTGGTCCAATGGGGAAAGTGACTATACAGGGGCTTCAGGTCCCAGATAGTGCCAGGCACACAGTGGGGACCTGACACATGCTGACCAGAGTCAGCTGAAGGGGAAGAGAGAATGAGGTAGGGATGGGGGTGGGGGTGGGGGTAGGAAGGGGAGGAAATCCCAGTGGGAACCGCGGGGGAGGGGCAGAGGTCAAAAGCGGTGGGGAGAGGAGGGCCAGGGCCTGGGGTTCTCCACTTCCAGGCAGAACAGCAGTGATGGCCTTGAGCCAGGAGGGTCCTGGGCAGGGCGGGGTCTGGCCCAAGCTCCGGGTCCCCCATGCCTTCAGCCCGCTCACCTGAGCACGTATGCTTGTTCCTGTGGAGGACGTAGCCTGAGCGGCAGGAGCAGTAGAAGCCGCCCAAGTGGTTGTGGCAGTGGTGGTCACAGGCAGGTGCCTCCTCCGGGGACACCTGGCACTCATCAATGTCTGCAGGGAGAGGCAGGCAGTCAGGAGGGGAGGAGGAGGGACAGTTCTCTGGGCCTGAGCATGGACTTGGAAGATCAGCCCTCTCAGTGGCTGCCCTGAGAGGCCTCATTGTGCCCTGAGGAGGCTGGTGCAGAGCCAAGCCCTCTATGGGCCTAGGGTCATTGCAGCCTCCCTGTGACACTGGGAGGGAAACGCAAGAACGGCCACATTTTTTTTTTTTTTTTTTGAGAGTCTCAAGCTGTTGCCCTGGGTAGAGTGCTGTGGTGTCACAGCTCACAGCAACCTCCAACTCTTGGGCTTAAGCGATTCTCTTGCCTCAGCCTCCTGTGTAGCTGGGACTACAGGTGCCCACCACAATACCTGGCTTTTTTTGTTGTTGCAGTTGTCATTGATGTTTTAGCTGGCCAGGGCCAGGTTTGAAAGCACCACCCTCGGTATATCAGGCCGGTGCCCTACCCAATGAGCCACAAGAGCCACCCAGCATGGCCACTTTTTTTTTTTTTTTTTGCAGTTTTTGGCCGGGGCTGGGTTTGAACCCCCCACCTCCGGTATATGGGGCTGGCGCCCTACTCCTTGAGCCACAGGCACCGCCCATGGCCACTTTTAAACCAGTGAGAGGTTCAGTGTCCTGATGAAGGCCACCCACTTAGTGAAGAACATAGCCAGCAATCAAACCCAGGAGACACCAAACCCTTACAGCAACTTGTAAGGAGCACAGAGAGGTTGAGCCACTTGCCCAAGGTCACATTGCTGGTCTCTGCCAGGGTCAGAATCTAAAATCAAGCTCCATTAGTAGTGCTTGGGCTGAAGGGCGGTGCTGTGGCTCAAAGGAGTAGGGCGCTGGGCCCACATGCTAGAGGTGGTAGGTTCAAACCCAGCCCAGGCCAAAAAAAAAATCGTTGTGCATTTGGGGCAGTGCCTATGACTCAAAGGAGTAGGGCACCAGCCCCATATGCTGGAGGTGGTGGGTTCAAACCTAGCCCTGGCCAAAAACTGCAAACAAAACAAAACAAAGCAGTGTTCGGGCTGGTGGGGGAACCTCAGGGCCCCCAGCCCAGGTGGGGCTCAATCTGTGTGAGTGGAGTTTGTAGCTGTGACTGCTGTCTGCATTGCAGATGATGTCAGGCCATGGGTCCCTCTTGTGCCCCACAGGAGGTGGACACACAGAAGGCAGGGCTGACCCAGCTCAAGGGAGGGGTACTGTCCACCCCCAGCTGTGGACAGGCCATCCCAGGACGCTCCCGTCAGCTCACCCTCTGCCGTGTAGAAGGCCTCGAAGCCTGTGAATGGCTTTTCATTGGAGTAGTCAGAGCGGAAGGTGACGTCCAGGTGAGAGCCCAGCGAGTAGAAGGTGTCATTGCCAGGTGCGCGCTCCGTGTCTGTGCTCTCCCGCCCACACAGCGTGGCCAGCACCTTGGTCCCCGAGCTCAGCTGTGGGGTTGGGGGTCACGGGGAGGGGAGGCCAGACCCAAGCTTGTCCTCCCTCCTGGCCCAGGCCACCCTGCTCTCAGGTGTCTGTCTCTCAGCCCTGGACAGTCCTTGGGGACCCCCCAGGTCATCCCCAGCCCGCTGGCACCTTGACGAAGTCATACTCGCAGAGGTGGGAGAGCTCCAGGTCGAAGTGGGTGAAGTAGAGGCGTAAGCGGTAGCCGGGGGGAGCAGTTAGGGTCCAACGCCGCTCCAGGTCGTTGGCATATACACCCGGGAAGCCAGGCGATGCCAGGCGCCCAAACACGGGCTCAGGCCACTTCGGGCCCATGGGGGTGGCCAGGGAGAAACACATCAGGCTCAGGAGGACCAGCAGCCTGCGGGCAGGGTGGGGGCAGTGAGGGCCGAGGCCTGTTTTCTCCTCCCCAGCCAGCACAGCAGCCGTGGGGGCTCTTTCCCACCTCATGGTGCCCATCCAGCCAGCCAGGCCTGGTCTGGGGCTGCACGCTGTCCTCACCTTTGATCTGTTTGTCCGGTGACCTGGCCCTGGGATTCTGGGAATTGACCCCATGACGCCTGCCCGCCCAGAGTTCCGGGCAGGGAGGGGAGGGCAGCCCTCAGGAGCTCTGCTGCTCACCCATAACCCACGTTCCCACCTGAGTGAGTAGCCTCTGAGGTCCACCTGGGTCTCCATAACCCTCTGGGAGAGCGCTTCTGGGTGGAAACGGAGCTGTGGACACACGCTTCCCTCCTCGAATCCCAGAAAAGGCCATTCTGTGAACACATGGTTCCCTGAGGAAACGGAGAGCATCACCTGGGTGGAAACAGTTGTCTAGAAAGCACCTTTTAAGCCCACAGTGGAATCTGTGGTGCCAGGTCCCTCTGGCTATGTTTGAGAAATGGGCCAATCCCATGGCTTGGTGTTTGTAGCTCGAGTGCCTAGGGTACTGGCTACATACACCAAAGGTGACGGGTTTGAGCCCAGCCCCGGCCTGCCAAACAGTAATGACAACTACAGCCAAAAAATAGCTGGGTGTTGTGGTGGGCGCCTGTAGTCCCAGCTACTTGGGAGGCTGCGGCAGGAGAATTGCTTAAGCCTAAAGAGTGAGGTTGCTGTGAGCTGTGACATCACAACACTCTACTGAGGGCAACATAGTGAGACTCTGTCTCAAAAAAAGAAAAAAGAAAAAGAAAGAAAAGCTATCATAATTGACTCCCTGCTTCAGCTGTGAAGGGCTCTGCCCAGTTCTAATAGTGCAAATGCTGAATAACAGCTAATCACGGTGGACACAGCCAAGGCTGCAGATTAGGACTCAGGTGAGCTTGTTAGCCATAGAACGGAGAGAATCAGCTGGGGCTTTCTCCTGCTACACTTGCACACGCACAGAACACTTCTGTAACCACCTATATGGGAGTGTTCCCCCCGCCCCCACCAAGCAATTCATGCCACACCAACTGGGTGTCCTCTAACTCAATTCAGTCCTGACACTCCATACCTGGAGGTGGAGTCAGAGCCACAGGAGTCAGAGCTCCGCTCCCCAGACCGCCAATCGGGCAGCGGATTGTCACCTATACTGCTGACGACCTGTTGCAAATCAGGGTTCCCACTACCCTCTTTTTGGGCTTGACTATTCTGTCAGGGTGGCTCACAGAACTCAGGGAAACGCTTATATCGACTAATTTATTATAAAGGGGACAACAAGAGGTACAGACAAATAGCGGGAAGGGACGTGGAGCTCCCACGTCCTCTCTGGGGCATTGCCCTTGGGAACCTAGAACTCATCCATAATCTCATTGTTCCGTTGTTTTCACAGAGATTTGTCTCACCCCCTTTTCTGGAGGTCAGGCTGGGGCTGAAAGTCTTTCTGGTGACTGGCTCCATCCCGAGGGTGTCTAGGGACCAGACCCTATAATCCTTCCCTAATCACCTCATTAGCATAAACCCGGGTGTTCTGGAAAGGAGCTCCTTAGGAATGACAAAAGGCAGTCCTACCAATCAGGAAATGCCAGGGGTTTTAGGAATGTGACAGAAACTAGGGACAGACACCAAATATATTTACTATACTTCGGAAGATAATTAGCTGTAAGAGGAAAAGGTGAGGACTACTATTTCTCTCCTAACAAGACCCATGGAATTATAAATCCTGAAACCAGGAGCATCAGGAGTTTTGATAAATACATGAAATGGAAAAAAAAAAAACTTAGATAGATTTTATTCCCTGTGCCATAAATGGGGCCTGTTCATAGCCCTCTCCAAGGTTTCTGGGACTGGAGGGGACTCAGGTCATGTCCTTAAAAGCTGCTTCTTCCTCAGTAGACCAGCCAGATATGGGGCTCAGGGCTCATCCCTTTGAGGGGTGCAGGCATTGTGCATGACAGTAGCTGCAGGCAACTTCAACCTCCAGGTCACCACACTCAGGATCACAAATGGCCTCCAGCTGTTTCTGCAACCAGGGCACTCACTCCCTGCTTGCGTGGCCCTAACAGGTGATCCTGATTATCCACATCACACGTGCTTCTAATTGAAGCTGTATAACAGGCAAGCTCTGGCCACCGTCTTACAGTGTGGATGGGAGCTGAGTGGCTCCAGGTCATAGACTGACAGGAGGCCAAGTTGAGACTTACTATTAGATCAGGCTCCTGACCTCCTGAGGAAAGGCCCTCAGACTTAGGGGTCATGGGGTGGTTCCCACTTTTCTGCCAGCACCCTGCCTGCCTGGGTCCCTGTGGGGAAGATATGTTAAAATTAGGTTTTCTCTTCTGAAGGACAAGAGGTGCCTGATTGTTTTAAGTATGATTAAGCCAGCAGGTGCCGTGTGTTCCTAAGTTAGCCATCATTAGTGTTTAATTCGGAGCCACTGTTGTTCTGGCTACTACGGACAGCCAAGGCTTTCCACCTGTGGGGAAAGCTTCGTATGCTAGCTCACCTGCCCCTACAAACTAAACGAGGGCAGCTGTCCCCATGCCTTCTTGCTGGCCACCATGAGTTAAATAAAGGGCATGTCACAACGGCCTTTGGCTCCTTCATTCTTTTCCGGTTTATCCAAATCCAGTGTGAACTTTTTGGCCTCAACCATTGGCACTACAGTTCCTCTCAGGATGGACCTGCTCTGGGCTGGTGACAGTTGTTTGGAGAGGTTGTCCCTGCCTAGGGTGTCAGAGCTGAACCGTAGAGGCTGCCGGGCCCAGGCTGGGGTGAGTAGTGGCCCTGGCTGCAGGTCAGTTTTGTGGTAATGTCCCTTCCTCACAGGCGGTTGTGAAGATTAGGATGCCTGATTCCTCCACAGAGCGAGTGCACGGCCCTGCTAGGCCTCCTTTGGCCACCACTGGTTCTACTCAGGCCTCCCTGCAAGTGGGGAAACCTCGTAGCAGATGCCAGCGCTCCAGCCCACTGTAAAGTGCCCCAGGGTTAGGGGAATAATGGAGGTCAGCCAGAGGTCAGATCTGCAGAGTCAAAGGCCTGAATATACTCGTGGGGTGGGGTGGGCTAGGTGGGAGGGAGAGTTGGTGAAAAAGCTGGACCTTGCTCCCCTCCTCCCCCATTATTCCAGACACCTGAGGCTCATTCTTAGCTGAGCCAGGGCTCTCACTCCCAAGTTAACTCATTCTTGGCTCAGCCCTGCTCAGGGTGGAAAGGAGCTGACAACGGCAGCTTTTCCAGACAGGTCCTTTGTCTGCCACCCCCCTGCAAGGTGGGAGTGGGCTGGAGACTACCCCTTCCCTAAACCAGGTCCTGGTAGTGGGTCTTCCATGACCCCGAGTGCCTGGAGAACCAGAAACTGGAGGTTCAGCACCTTGGAGAGGGGACAGCACTGTGTCCACAGAGTGGCCACCCAACCTGCATTCTCAGCCTGTTCCACATGGGGAGGGCGTTGCTAGGAATTTGCGCGAGGGTACCCATGAATCGACAGGCAAGATGTGAACCAGCTCTTAACGCTGAGGAGTCAGGGCACTCTGTCACCTGGACCAGGGTTCAACTCCTCATCCTGACCTTCTGTGGTCTCCTCCCAGCACCCACCCTAGAATACCTGGGTGGGATCAGACGATCTTGTTAGTGGCCCAGTTTTCTCAGGACACTCTGGGGCAGCCTCGTTCTGATCTTTACAACCCCCATCCCTGACCCTGGGTAGGGGCTTTCACTGTGGCCTTGGGAGGGGCTTGGTAAAGGAATGACTAGCTTCCCTGGACAGATTTGGGTCCAGTTTGATGACTGCCATGTCCCTCTGTGCCACAGGTCAAGAAGTGAGCCCAAGGCTACACAGGAAGGGCCCTGCCATAGTTTAGCCTCTCAGTAGACACTTGTAGGCCAGATACCAGGGCCCATGCAGACTATACCCAAGAGAACCAGATGGCTGATGTGGCCTCTGTGTGGGCCCAGTCAAGGTCAGGGAACACAGGATTCTGAACTTTGTTATAAATACACGTGTTTGGTGAATGAAGGGGAACAAAGGCAGAGAGAGGTGCTGTACACAGCTGGTATAGGCATGGAGGCTGGATGCCCCAGAGAGACACACAGTCCGCCCAGCATCCTGGGGCCTGTAACACTTGGTTGGTGGGTGGTAGCTGGCAGGTCTGGTCTGGGGCTGGAGGGCCCAGGCACCCTGGAGGCTCCCTGGTTCCAGGTCCTGGGTGGTCCTAGGCTCAGCTCACATCATTCAGGGCCTGGTGGGATAGGAGGCCAGTCAGAAGGATGCTCTCTTGGGGGCCTGGGCCCCACTGCCCACTCTGGCAGCCACTCACCTTTCGGGCAAACTCGGGCAGTACAAAGGCTGCCCGGTGCACATCTGAGTTGTAGTATTTCAGTTGCATCTTTTCCACCTGCTTCTGTGTCAGCTGTTGCACTGGCTCCCGGAAGTTGGTGTTCTGGGGACCAAGGACAGAAGTGTATCAGGGGAGGGCTCACCATGTCCTGCCTGTCCCCCCATCTCCCACTGGCAGCCCCTAGCTCACTGGGTTTTTGCTGCACAGCATGAAGCCAATCTGGCCGCTGGGGTAGGTGGGGATGGTGCAGTACGCGTAGGCCACCACTGGGAAGAGGGACTTGCAGAACTGGCGCATCTCCTTGATGAGGTCCAGGTGCAGCCACTGGCACTCACCTGGTGGTGGGAGGGGAGTCGGGGTAGCGTGAGCATCGGTCAGGGCTGGCAACACCCTGTATTCCTCCCACCCCCAATGCCATTCAGTAGCTCACCCTGGCAACAGAGAATGCCATCCTCCTTGAGGGCTGTCTTCATGAGCTGGTAATATGACTCCTTAAAGAGGCTTTCAGCAGGGCCTGCAGGGAACGAGGGACAGAGGAACAATGAATACAACCTGGCTGAAACATCAAGGGCCAATGTGATCCCACCACACAGGTGTCCAGCTTATGAACTTTGGGAAGTAACCTGGCTTCATCCTAATGTCTTGAGCCAGGATTGAGGGGAGAGGTAAAAACTTTTCCTTCAGGGGAATGTACAGCTCTGATATTTTCATCTTTTATTCTTTGAGGGGTGCTGTCCTCTACCCTGGAAAATAGGCCTGGGGGAGGCTGGCCTCCAGAGGGCGCTGGTGCTCCACCCTTTGCTTACCCATGGGGTCCGAGGAGTCAGTGATGATAACATCAAAGGCATCCTGATTCTGTTTCATGAACTCAAAACCATCACCTACATGGAGCGTCAGCTTTGAACTGGAGTAGCCAATGGCCATGCCAGGCAGGAACTTCTTAGAGACTTGGATGACATCCTGGAAGGGACAAGAAGGACCAGGTTGAAGGTGGGGGAGTTCTAGAGCTGGACACAGCCATGTGGAACTCCCTCAGTGACACTACAGCCCAATCAGCTTGGGCAAGCCCTTCCCTTTTTTGGAACCCCAATAAATGGGGAGAACCCTGGTACTTCATCTCCTACCATCCTGTTCCCTCCCCCCCAAACCAAATCACCCCCATCTAAGTGGCTTTCTTGCTGTTCCCTCTTTCAGAAGGATGCAAGTCCAACCTCTGGCCAGGAGAAGCTTCTCCTGCCTCCACACAGCCACCTGCTTCCAGAAGCCTCTGCTCAAATGCCAGCAATCTCCTGAAGGCTTGCCTTGTGATCACCCTCCAGGCTTGGGAGGCACTCCACCTCCTCCAGTGTCCCCCACCCTGTCTCGCCTTTATCAGATCACACTTTGATGTCACCTCTAACTATAACATCAGCTCTGAGGGGGACAGGGACCAGCTTGTCCACCACTGGACCCCAGCACCTGAAGCAATACCTGGCAGAGAGTAGATGCCAACTAAAAACGTGCTGAGTGCAAAGGGTGGATGCAGCTGAGATGTCCCTGAGTTCTAGCCTGGGACTTAAAAATTAGCTTTCATACTAAGAACTACTGTTGAACATGCCCTCACTATGTGCCAGGCCCTTTGCTACCCAGTTTTCCTATGGACCCCTCCCATCATCTGTTTTCCAGATGAGGAAACAGGCCCAGACTTGTTAAGTGCCTGGCCCAAGGGTGTGCAGCCAGTTCAGGGCACAACGGGCCAGGGAGGCAGAGCCAGCCCTCAGACCAGGCCTGCCTCCCCTGTGCAGGAACTCACCTCATCAATCTCACACTGGACCACCGACTCCACAGAGGGGTGCTTCACCACTTCCCGAAGGACACCTCCATCACCACCCCCGATGATCAGCACCTGGAACAGGACAGCAGTCAAGGAGCCCAGGTGGGCTGAGCCCAGGCACTCACACAGAAGCACCTGCAAACCTCACTTCATTCTCTCCCAGCCCCAGGTGTCCCTCTTCCTAGAAGCCCTCAGGACAGAGCATGTCAGTGAGGGGGTTCCCACTCTGGTCTCCTACAGACTCCCCCTGTCCTTCCCAGCACTTGCTCTGACAATCCTTTCGGCAGCATCTGGCTGAGCCCAGGGCACACCTGGGTCTTGGGACACAGCTCAGAACTGAGCTCTGACAGGGATGTGAGACCGGGTACCTTTCGGGGGCTGGGGTGGCTGCAGAGAGGCAGGTTGGCTATCATCTCCTGGTAGGAAAACTCGTCCCTCTCCGTGCACTGGATGACGCCATCCAGCACCAGCACGTTGCCGTAGGTCTTACTGCAGGCGGGGTGACAGTCGGGAACTTGGGTTCTCTGGGGTGGAGGGAACGTGCCCCAACCCGCCCCTGGTGAGGAGAACCTCCCACACCCCGCCGGGGGTCCTAGAGTGAGAAGCAACGGTGACACGTGGCGAGGATGGCGGGCAGGCTCGCTGGGTGGGGGCTGGACTCGGGGTCTCCTCTGGTTCTGACGTGTCCCGGGACTGACACGTGGAGCTCGGTGCAGACTCCAGCTTCCTCTCTCTTAGAGGCCGCCCGAAGCGCCAGCCCCCGGCCGAGGGAGCCGGGATGCAGGGTGGAGAAGGCCCGCAGGAGGGCACCGGCCTACTTCCCAAGAACTTCTGACAGTTTCGCGGGGGGAGCAGCGGCTCAGAGGGGCGCCGGGAGGCAGGACATGGGCCAGACCGAAAAGAGGGTGGTCTGGGCCAGAATTAGGGCAGGGCGGGGGCCGGCTGGGGTCCCTGCTGGGAAGGACCCTGCCGGGTGGGCAGTGGACGTAGTGCCGAGGAAGACGGGGGCGGTGGTACCTGCGGAAGACGAGGATATCCTGGTACCGCGAGCGCTGATGGTGGAGAAGCTGCTCTACCTGCAGCGACAAGGCCTGGCCGGGCCACAGGCTGCACGTCTCACGGAACCAGCCCTCGCGGATGGTGGCGGGGCCAGAGGGGTCAGGGCCGTCGGGGCCGGACTCCATGGCGGGCGGGCGGGCGGCGCTGGGCGCGGAACGCGGGCCCGGGACTGCAGGCCGCGCGGAGCCGCAGCACAACGGGACCAGCTCCGCCCGCCGCCCGCGCCGCAACCTAATCCCGGCCGCAGGCGGGGCCTGCTGGAGGGGGCGGGGCAAACCCCCGCCAATGGCAGCGCGGCCATGCCGGGCGCTCATTGGCCGCCGGCCCGCTTCGTGGCGCCCAGTGGCCGGGGCGCCCTGTCCGTCGGCGGCAGCAGGGTAGTGCGGTTCGCTCCGGAGCCACGTGGGGCTGGGGCCGGGAGGCCGGGCCGGGGCCAAGGGGCGGGTTCCCGGGCCGAGGGGCGGGCCAGCGTATGAGGTCCTGGTCTCTCCTACGGCCCTGGGCCTGCTGAGGCTGTGCGCTCCGGCTCCTGTCCTCTCCCCGTGGTTTGGGGGCACCCAAGGCCGCGCGACTCAGGCTGGGCGCACACTGTTGCGGTGCTGCGACGTGAGGACCGGGATTTAAGCCTTTAGGCTGGAGAACTAGGAGCGGGTAGCTACATTGTAGGGCAAGGGGTTACGTTGTTGGGTGGAGCTAGAGAATGTATCCCTCCCAGCGTCCACAATTTGGCTCCCTGTTGGACAGATTGTGTGGCTCGTCGGGACACACTGAGGATTTTCACTTAAAAGGGTCATCACTGCCCGCGATTTAACAAGCTAGATTTAGCCGGTTCCCAGAGCTATGAGCTATGGCTGGCGAATAAGAGAGAGAAGTGCTTTTCTAAATTTACCAGCACCGTCCAGGAAGAGGCCCAACACATGCATATTCAGCACCAGAAAAGACTGGCACGCAGATTTTCTTGACAAACTGGGTCTCGCTCCTGGAAGAGTAAGCGGGAATGTGCTGTTTTTATGGAAATGTCAAGGAACTTCTCTGAATCACATTAAGCATGCTAATTACCAAATATTAAATGCTAATTGCTCTACTCCCAGTTTGAATGCCAAGGAAAGAAGATGAAACCGGTATAAGCTACCCGTGACATTATGTCAGGGATGTTTTTTGATTGACGTTTTGCACTCTCCACCTGGCGGTGGGGAGCATGTTCCCTCTCTCTTAAGCTGAGTAACATGATGTTTATCAAAGAGACCAAGCCTCAGGACGTGGGGCATCCACATGCCTTGATTGACCTTAAGCTCCTTTAGAAAGGGAGATATGCCCAGGGGTTAAAGAACTGCCAGGTGACAGTTCTCACAGGTGTGTTCTATCACCCCAGATTATTAACAAAAGGTGATTACACACCAGATGCAGTCATTCAGTATGTCCAATTACTACAGGTTTTATTGGGTCCAGCTCTGTACTTGGCTCAACGTGTTCATCTAACAGCCTAAACTTCCTCCAAGACATTTCTGTCTCTGGGTGCTATTTGCTGACTTGTCTGCATTTCCTGAGCCAGAATATAAGCTCCCCCAGGCTAGGGATGGTGCCTGTAGGAGGCAGGCCCAGATAAGGGCTGGTGCCTTGTGGATCTTGGTTTTATTCTAGGTGGAGCACAGTGACCCTCCACTGGGGCCCTGGCATTCCAGAGCACAGCATGATAGGAAAGTGGAGGATCAAGTCCATCCCATGTCTCCTATGACTTGAACCAAACTGCTCCAGCATGTGTGCCTCAAGTGAGGAGGCCCATAATGACATCCTTTGCTCTCCTATAAAAGAGGTGAAGCCAAGGGATGGAATGTATAGGAGTTGCTTGAACCTTCCAAGTGCACAGAAAACAAAGACCTTGAACACACTAGTTAAAAATTCCATGAGCTCAGAAATGTCACCTGAGTGACATGAGCTCAGAAATATCCTCCTTGTGACCTGTTTCATTCAGGTCACAGGAGGAAAAACTGATTTTGCCAGAAGAAGCCATTACTTCATAGCCCAGTTAAAACCATAATGGATACTAAAACCCCAAATGGACAAAACTACGTTATAGCACAGACTGTTTCCCTAAATCCAGCCCAATGTGCATTTAACATTCAGATGTACAGCACTACTACCTGGGGGGCTGGCACCCCCAATCTCCTAAAAGTGTTGATATTTTATAAAAAGAAGTCTGCGTGAGGTTGCTCATGCCTGGATTCCTAGCACTTGGGAGGCTGAGGTGGGTGGATTGCCTGAGCTTACAGGTTCAAGATCAACCGGAGCCACAGTGAGACCGCATCTCTAAAAAGTAGCTGTGTGGCAGGTGCCTGTAGTCCCAGCTACTCAGGAGGCTGAGGCAAGAGAATCACTTGAGCCCAAGAGTTTGAGGTTGCTGTGAGCTGTGATGCCACAGCACTCTACCGAGGTTGACAAAGTGAGACTGTCTCAAAAAACAAACAAAAAATACAAATTATATATATAAGAGGAAGAAGAGAGAGTAAGGAGGTGAGCCAATGGCTGCTGTCTAAAGCAATGGTTTAAATGGGGTTGCCACATGGTTATTTGTCCCTGTTCAGACACACTTCCTAGGCAGTTAGCACTTGAGAGTCCTTTTTGAAGCACTGTGTTTCATCAGGGAGGCAGCTGTGGTTGAGTGGAAACAAATGTGGCCATTAAGTGGCGGTGCCTGGTTGAAGATGCTATGGCAAGCTGCCTAAGGCACCGTGAACAGCAGCATGCCTTCTGGAGCAGAGAGCCCTTCTGCTCACATTCTCTGCCTCTGACCCTGCCAGCCCTGCCAGATTCCTTTCCCCTCTTCTGGAGTACAGGCCCAGCCACAGCACTCCAAACTTCAGTGCCTGACTGGTTGGCTTTCAAACCCCTGCACATGTGCTCCGAGAGTGACTTGAGCCCCTGCCCTTCTCTGAACTCCCTGAGGCTGTCATCTTTACCCGTTGGCCCAGTGGCCCTGGACTCCGGGTTCCATGGGCCTATATAATGTGAAAACATCTAGGAATAAATGTTGGGTTGCCAACTTTATTTTATTTTTTTTGCAGTTTTTGGCCAGGGCTGGGTTTGAACCTACCACCTCCGGCATATGGGGCCGGTGCCCTACTCCTTTGAGCCACAGGTACCGCTGGGTTGCCAACTTTTTATTTGTAAGAAGTGACATTTACAAAGACCTCAAACTCCTACTGTTTGTGGTCCTCATTTTTAAGAAACAAACAGAAAAACATTGTAAGAAAGAATTAGTAAGGAAAACCCGACGAGGAACCATTTTAACTCTCTGGGAGACTGTTCTCACTCACCTGACCAGCAGTGACCTGCTATGCCTGTTCAGCCAGGTTTGGGGCCTGAGGCCTTAGCTAACCATGTGGTCTCAAACCACAGCAGGCAGGATCACCTGGAGAGCTGGGTGAGCACCAAGTCCAGGCTTCTGGGTGGTCATGGTGGTCCCAGTTTCTTTTGGACAAGCTCCCGCTGGGCTCTGAAGGAGCACGAGGATACAGAGCTCTCCAGACTCCTCTCCTTCCTCTTTAAGGTCCAGCCTAAATGCCCCATTCCTAAAGCCTCTCAGACCATCCTCAGTGGAAAATAATGTCTCACTTTAAGAAATGTTCCATCTTTGTCCATTTTTTATAGCAGAGACTGCCACTCTTTGTCAGTGATTGCTACTTGTCACTCAATGTCCATTCTTACAAAATTCTATAATGGAACCCTGTTATTTTCAGTTGGATACATAGAAGACCAAAATAGTATTTCCCATTACCCTTTGCTGTGATCATGTGACAAAGTTCAGACCAGTGGGAAGTAGAAATGGGCAGTATCCTTTTAAAAGAGAGATAGGGCCAGGCGCTGTGGCTCATGGCTGTAATACTAGCACTCTGGGAGATCAAGGCAGGTGGAATGCCTGAGCTCAGGAATTTAAGACCAGCCTGAGTAAGAGCAAGACCCTGTCTCTAACTAAAAAATAGAAAAAAAGAAAAAAAAGAAAAGAAAGAAAGAAAAAGAAAAACTAGTCAGGTGTTGTGATGGTGCCTGTAGTCCCAGCTACTTGGGAGTGTGAGGCAAGAGAATCATTTAAGCCCAAGAGGTGGAGGTTGCTGTGAGCTGTGACACCACAGCACTCTACCAAGGACTCTGGGAGGCCAACATAGGTGGATTGCTTGAGCTCAGGAGTTCAAGACCAACCTGAGCAAGAGCAAGACCTTATCTCTAAAAAATAGCTGGGGGTTGTGGCGGGTGCCTATAGTCCTAGCTACTAAGGAACCTAAGGCAAGAGGATAGCTTGAGCCCAAGAGTTTGAGGTTGCTGAAACTAGGCTGATGCCATAGCACTCTAGCTTATGGCAACAGAGTGAGACTCTGTCTCAAAAAAAAAAAAAAAAATAATGTAAATAAATAAATAAGAGATTGGGGCCGGGCAGGGTGACTTACATCTGCAATCCTAGCACTATGGGAGGTCAAGGCAGGAGGATCACTTGAACCCAGGAGTTTGAGGTTGCTGTGAGCTAGGTTCACGCCATGGCACTCTAGCCTGGAGAATAGGGTGACACTCTGTCTCAATAAAAAAAGAGAGAAAGAGAGATTGCATGTTTTTTTCTCTTTCAGCTGACTGGAATGAGAATGGCTGGAACTAGAGCAGTCACTGTGGACCATGAAGCGTAAGACCTGTGTTTGAATTGAAGATGGTAAAATAACAAGGTATGAACCTGTGTCTGAGATCTCAAGTGGCCATACTAGATCTGGACCAACGACATTTACAGAACAAAGAGAAACATCTCTCTTAGTAAATCCCTGGTAGTTTGGCTTTCCTGTCATGTTTTTTTTTTTGAGACAGAGTTTTACTTATGTTGCCCTTGGTAAGAGTGCCATGGTGTTACAGCTCACAGCAACCTCAAACTCTTGGGCTTAAGCAATTCTCCTGCCTCCGCCTCCCAAATAGCTGGGACCACAGGTGCCCACCACAATGCCCGGCTATTTTTTGGTTGCAGCCATCACTGTTTGGTGGGCTGGGGCTGGATTTGAACCCGCCACCTCAGGTGTATGTGGCTGGCACCTTAGCCACTTGAGCCACAGGCGCCGAGCCCTCAACAATATTTCTTACCATTTGGCTTACCTCATGTTACCTGAAGGCCTGTGAAGGTGGTAAAATGCCCACAGACCTCTCTTAAGACGCAGTCAGACAAGCACATGCCCTGTGGCTCACAGATGCAGCCCCTGTCTGGGTTACAAAAGGTCCTTCCGCAGTCTTCTTCAGAAGTGGTTCTGGATCTCTCTAGAACTTACAGTAACCTCCAAGGTCATGCTTACCTTTGTCCGCAGATAGCTGAGGATGGTAATCAGGACAGGACAGGGTCTGTCCTCCCACCAGAAATGTAGTGGCAGCAAAAGAAAAGTAAGGAACCAGCTTTCTCCCAGTAAGAATTATTTTTAATGGTTTAAAAATAGGTCTGTACAAAACCAGCACCTCCATTTGGTGCCTCCAGTCCACTGAGGGGTCCCAGAGGTTTCTTCCAACACTATCTCTTTGGCCAATTGTACCTGAAGCCTCTGCAGAGACAATAGAAAAACAAGGGTTACTTTTTCCAATTTGGCTGGATGTTTGTTCTCAGCATTTTATAAAACATTGCGACCTTAATCATGTGCCACTGAGGGAGACTCAGCTGGGCAGCAATGTATCCCCCACAGTCCTGGAGACAGGACTGTGGCCGGGGGCAGTGCTCTGTGGCCACAGGCTTGGCTGGGCAGACCTGTTCCCTACTGGGGCATGCCCTTGGGGTGAGTCCCCTGATCTTAGGGTCTGCTCAAGTACTAGGATTTCATGCTTTTAAACTGAGACATTTCTTTTTTCTTTTTTTGTAGAGATAGAGTCTCACTTTATTATCCTCAGTAGGGTGCTGTGGGATAACACAGCTCATAGCAACCTCTAACTCCTGGACTTAGGTGATTCTGTTGCCTCAGCCTCCCAAGTAACTGGGACTACAGGCACCTGCCACAATGCCCGCTATTATTTTGTTGCAGTTTGGCCGGGGCCAGGTTTGAACCTGCCACCCTCAGTATATGGGGCTGGCATCCTACCCACTGAGCCACAGGCACTGACCACTGAAACATTCTAATAAAAACAACCCACATTTGCTTATTGATTTTTTTCTCATTCCTAAGAAACAGGCTAGTCTAAAATTTCGTATGTATTTGCTTTGAGGTGATCCCAGGAAATGATATAATAATAGCAGAGAGCTCAGAATGAGGGGAATTTGAGTCCTGGGATGCAGTGACTGGCTGTGTGGCATAGAACAAACCCCTTCCCCTCTTCTGTTTTCTGAGTAAGAAGGAGAGGGACCTGGCTTTGGGAGACTTTCTGAGTCTTCTCAGTTGAGACCTCTGGGTGCTCACTCTGAGACTGTTCCCACAGAACAGTACCAAGCATGGCAGATGCATCGTCTCCGGGCTCCCTGGATCTCAAGGGCTGTCAACCACATACCTGTCTGACTTCCCAGTTGCAAAGGACATGCTTTTGTTTCCCACTGACTGTCTAAGTTTCTTGGCTGCAATGCACTTCTGAAAAGATAAGAAACAATTTAAGCTAAGTAACAACCTTGACCACAAGATATATAGAAAAATACACCTGAGCTCAGATGGTCAAAGACTCCAGCACAGGTATGAACGTGGTTTCATTTAAAGTTGAAATTGCTGTGTCTCTAAAAATTTGGCTGTTAGGATGTGCTACAAAAGGATCAGGGCATCTGTCCATATGAGCCTCAGCCTCCACAGGCTGAACTGCAGCCACGTTCAGTCTGACTGGCACCGACCCAACACCCACACGGGGCAAATGCAGGCTTGTGCAGGCCCCAGAGGGAGTGCTTCTGTCCTGTGGCTATAGTTGCCATAGCAGCAAACACAGAGTTAATACGCTGTAAAATTGCACAGCAGCTTTTATGGCCTTTTTAAATTGCTAGAATAATTGATGGGTATTGTCTATACCTAGGAAGAAATGAGGTGAGGAAAAAGATAAGCAAAGGAAAAGAATTTCTAGATGGACCCATCTTCCCAGTAGAGGAAGAGTCAAAAACAAGCCCCACAGGTGTGCTGGTGCCCCCAGCGTAGTTCTTACCTTGCCAGATGGGGTCTGCTTATTTGGATCAAACTGGGAAGAAGGTTTGGATTTGCTGTTTCCTGCAAGGTAAGAGAGGCCAGGACCATGGAAATGAGTTAATATACACACGGACTCACACAGGTCATGGCAGGTGCCACATTGGCAGGTGCCGAGGAACTTACAGCTCACACCACTTAACATCTTATACTCCTGGTAACTGTGGGCAGCCTGAAACCTAGGCCTAGTTCTCACACTCTAGTCTCAGGGTGTTCTGGACAGGTGCCCAATGCAGTAGCCACTCTCACATCAAGGAAATCCCTTCTGATCTGAATGTCAGATGACATGTGAGTGACCTGGGCTCTGAGGCAATGTTCCTGCATAGGGACCACTGTATGCACTGTCACACTCTGCTCTCTCTCTCTTCCAAGGGGACGTGTTGCTACAGAAGCTGCTTGAGAGTCAGGGAGGCCATTCACTGCGCCTTCAGAGCAGGTGGATTCACAGCCTAAGGGGCCACAGGAGATGTAGCTTAAGGGCTACAGGTTTTTTCAATAAATAAATTTCAGTGAGGGGAGGGAGAGACATGAACGTGTGTGTTTTGGGGCACAAGTTACTGAGAAGGGACAAAGTTACTGATCACAGTGGAAGTGACAGTCACCTTGCTAAACCAGAGGCTACTGTGAGAGTGAACTCCAGGGGAGGAGGGTAGTGACGGCCAGCAGGCATCCATTCCTGTCCCTTTGTTTCTCCGGTGGCTCTGACCACTTCTGTTGGTGGCCTGTCTAGGGCAGGGCTTACTCTGCAGCTAAGCTGTGCTTTCTTTATTCTCTGGCTTCCTCCCACCCAGAATGGCCAGATGCCCCCTCCCCATGCTCTGGTACTTCCTTACCAGCAAAGGCCTTGAAGTCTGACTGGCTGTAGTCATAAGGGGTAAAATCTTTCTCGGGCAGATCTGAGTCCTTAGGCTTCTTGGAAACTTTGAGTCGCTTCTTCTCCTGCTTCTGTTCTGTGGTCCTGGGGTCGCTCATCGTCCGCTCTCTCTTCTTAGCAGCACTTTCCAGCTGCGCAGCAGGGAGGGGGACAGGTGAGGAGAGACTCCCAGGGCTCCCGAGAAGACCTGGGGATCCAGCTTCCTATATGGCATAGAGCCTGTCCAGTGGTGGGGAGAGGAGCTGTGGCTGGAACTTGAAGGATTATCACACTTACTGCCAACTGGAGCAGGCTCCTCAGTGGACAATGGTATCAGGCCACTTAAGAAAGGCAGCATATTACTTGGGAGGCTGAGGCAAGAGAATCGCTTACGCTCAAAAGTTTGAGGTTTCTGTGTGAGCTGTGACACCACAGCACTGTACCAAGGGTGACGTAAGTGAGACTGTCTCAAAAAAAAAAAAAAAGGCAGCCTTGAGAATTCCACAGGGCTCTGGGGGTGATAGAGGGGACAGAACACTTCCTGGGGCAGAGGGACAAACAGGCTGCAAGGCCCTGTCTCCCACCACTGCTGAGTGGTGTGGCAGATAGGGGATGCCCTCCAAGAGAAGGGGCCACTTAGCTCTGCCGAGGGGATGCGAAGAAAACCTAACGGACAAGCCAGTACGGGCTGGGGAGAAAGCACTTCACGTCCAGCACAGGGTAAGCCCCAGGTTGCCCTATTTCTTAGAAATAGAAAAGCCAGCACATACTGCGACCTGTTGTCGGACGGAGAGAGCTGGCTCCTCTGCGGCTTCCTGCTTTTCCTTCACCTGTTCCTGAGTAGCTGCGTAAGAGAGAACTGTCTGTGGAGCTGAGTCCAGGAGTTCACCCCCCACCTTCCTCACTTGGCCCGTGCAGCTGTGCCTCCCACCCTTCCTCCCCCCATCCCTATCCCTACAGGCCACTTGCCTTGGGGCTCAGGCCCACCCTCTCCTGCACGCTCCACCTGAGAACCTCCCCCAAACCCAGGCTAAACGTCCTGTGGCCTATTTGATGGCAATTTGGGGCTGTTTAACAGGGATCACAGCCATCACAGTCAAGGACTATAACCATAACCTCTTCCCCTCCAGCCAGGTCCTCCGTCGTTTCCTTGCACCGATGGCAACTCCACCTTTCTAGTTAGCTGCTCAAGACAAAACCTTCTAGCATCCACGCTCCTTTCTTCCACTTGCCACACTCAGCTCATTGTCAAATACTGTCAGCTCTGCTGTAGGCCACATCCAGGTTCTGACAACATCCATCCTCTGCCACCACACTGGTCCAAGTCCCTGTCCCCTTTCACTTGGACTACTAGCACGTCTCCTAAGGTGGCTCCATTTTTTTCTCTACAATCTACCCTTAACAGAGCAGCCAGAGGGCTCCTGGTAACAGGTTAAGTCAGTTCCTTTGCCTCTTCTGCTCAGGACCCTTCAAGGTTCCCCAATTCTCCTGGAGTTAAGAGCCAAAATACTCCAGTGGGCCCCTCTGCTTCCTCATCTTCACCCACTCTGCCCAGCTGCAGGGGCCTCTTGCTACTGTGGGCATGTCTGGCAAGCTACTGACTGGGGCCTGTGGATTCACTGTGCCTTTAGTCTATAACACTCTTTCCTAGAACGCTATAGGCCTCTGCCCCGTGCCCTGTTTACTGGATTGCTTTCCCTAACCTCTGTCAAGAAATGGCCCACACTCCAGCCCAGCACTCCCTACATCTCTCTGCAGAGTAGGCAGGTGAGGCCTGCAGGGGGTCTGCACCCGAGTTGTTCACTCCAGCATCTGGCACTCTGCTGAAAGACTGAATCGACAGACTGCTGTCAGGGGTTGTTCATAACAAGAGTTTATGAGCAAGTGGGACATATACCTGTTTGTCTGGCTGCCTTCTTCTTGACAGTCTCTTTAGATTCTTTTTGTACCTGTACCTGGCTTGCCAGTTTCCAACGGTTGCTGATCTATAAAGAAAACAAACATAACAGACTCCGAATCTCTGCCACCTAGGTATGGGTTACTTTTAATGAGGTGACACTGGACATGCTAAGCTAGTAAGTACACACGTTCTAGTCATAAATCTAGGCACACAAAAAACAAAATCTCATGCTGGCTTTATTTATAAAATCCTTATTTAGGATGACAAAGTACAAATGTGCTCCAGGAACAGGGCTGGAGGCTGTCCCATCCACTGTCTTATTCAGTCCCTTCTGTGACCCTGAGACAAAGGCACCAGCATCACCACTTCTTTAGAGACAAGCAAACAGGCTCAGGGAGGGTAAATAACTATTCCAGGGGACACAGCTAGCAAATGGTGGAGGCAGGTTCAAGGCAGGGCTTCTGCGTGTCTGCTGTGCTTCTCTGATGCCACGTGGACCTGTGGCATTAGAACGCACCTCCATAACACTGACCACAGCATGGCAAGGGATGCACAGTTGTTCAATGTGCCACAACCAGTGGGGGAAATGAGGAGAGAAGGCAAAACCCCACCTGACTCTCCACCCCTAAAAACAGCAGGCTAAGCCACAGCGGCAAGGCCAGGCCTCTCAGGGTTTGGCCTAATGAGGGGACTGTGCTGCCGGGCGGGGCCGCCCATGTCAGCAGAGCGGCCGCTCCCTGCAGGGAGGAAGGAGGCTGTTAACAGACATGGACACGCTGGCTCCCAGGAACACCTCATGGGGATCCAGGGGAGGTGTGTTCTTATTCTTATTCATAATGCTGTTAAAAACAAATCAAACAATATAAGACAGATGTTTTAAAATTAAAGCTGTTACCTTTAAATGCCTTAAAGTAACATATATCTGTAAAAAATGCATCAAGCTATACATTTAGTATTTGTATACTTCAGTACATATAAATTAAACCTGAATTTAAAAAACGAAAAGAAAGAAATGTTTCTTAAAAGGTCTCTGAGTAGTTCTGAGGATCTGATGGAAGTTCTGGCCCCTCTCCCTAGAAACAGTGCTTAGATATAAAGGGCTTTAGCATCAATCTCAGGGGTTCTCAGGTGAGATGGGCTTGTCTAATATAGACACCTAGTTCAAATAACTAAGAAGTCCCCTTTTCTTAGAAAGTCTCTTTTAGAGAAGGTGACAAATCTACTCACTTCATAGATTTTCGTTGATGGATCGAACTTTGCTGCCTCAGAGATGTGAGCACAGTGTCCTCGTGAAGGCAGGAACTGGAGGAAGGAAACAGCCCTGTGAAATGCTGCAGGGGACAGGATCTACACTCACAGGGCAGAGGCACTCAGATGGGGGGTGTGGTGTCACCTCAGATTTCTAACCTGGACACCAGGGACAAATGACACCCCCTCCCCAACTCCTCTCTCCAAAGTCTCATCTCCTCTTTTCTAGGTAAAAGGCCCGACAGCTTCAGACACCTCTGCACACTCTCTGCACACACAACTATTGCTCACCATCCTAAAGGGGTTTTCAAAGGACTCCATTATGCTCTGGGCTTTCTTCTGTGCAACTGTTAATGGACCCTTTCCATTTTCTTCAGCACTAGGTTCCTGCAGGGACAAAAAAGATCACTTATAACCACAAATGTGTGAGAGTGACACCGACAGCAATGACTAAGTCTTCTCAAGCTCTCCTATGCATGCAGCACTGTCCTCTAGTAGCACACAGAAGGGTTTCAATAATTACATGTTGGATCAACAAATTCTGTGTCCTCACAGCCTATGAAGTGCACAGTATTGCTCTCACCAACTTACAGAGGAGGAAACAGGCCTGATGAGGCTATGATAATCTTCCAGAGCCTCAGAGGGAACAGTGGCAGGACAGGGATTTAAACCTAGGACAGCCTGGCTTTAGAACTTGAGATCTTCTTTCTTTGAACAGAGTTTGGGTCTGTCGCCCCAGGTTGAGTACAGTGGCATCATTATAGCTCACAGCAACCTCAAACTCCTAAGGCTTAAGTGATTCTTCTACTTCAAGCTCCGTAAGTGCTAAATTACAGGTGTGAGTCACTAATCCTGGCCCCTAACCCAGGGTCTTAACTGATACTTGTAATTTAATATTATAAATCTTAAGTTCGCTGGTGGGCTAGTGGTTAGGGTTTGGCGCTTTCTCTTACAAATCTCTATGGGGAATCAATCAGAATGTTACTTCCAATGGGTTTGTAAGACCTGTGCTGTTCTTTGGCTTCACTTTACCTATACTTTCTGCAGCATGGAGTCTAGGGAGATCACAGCTTCCTTTAAACTAAACACGATGCTTCAATCTTAATGGAGCCTAAAGTGTATGCTAACACTTTTAGCTGCTAAATCACCTTGATGGTTCATTCATATCACTCTGTGATCAACTAAAGTTCCTATATGTTCCTCATGAATTACTGAAGATCCAACCTAAATTTATGTAATTCAGTTAGAAAAAAAAGGTGATCCAAGATGGCACACAATTTGCAGGTGACATCTCATCTTCTGGGCTTTGGTCCTACCTTGAGAATGATGAAATGGTTGTAAAGTTTGATCCTGTAACCTACTACCCCATCTAACTTTTTTATCATTTGAACATTTGCTAATCTTTGTATTTTTTATTTACTTTTGATTTTTTTAGAGATGAAGTCTTGCTCTGTTACACAAGCTGACCTCAAACTAATGGGCTCAAGATATCCTCTCCCAGCTTGGTGCCTGTGGCTCAGCAGCTAGGGCACCAGCCACATATACCAGAGCTGGCAGGTTCGAATCTGGCCCTGGCCTGCCAAACAATAACAACTACAACCAAAAAAAAATAGCCAGGTGTTGTGGTGGGCACCTGAAGTC